>NC_136527.1:63914518-64099518 GCF_053919585.1 Euprymna scolopes | reverse complement strand
CTCCCTTCCGAGGGTTGCAAAAGACAAAGAACAGAAAGTTCTATTGGGATGAAACACTGGAGCACATATTCCAAGAATCAAAGAGAGTGATAGTGAAAAGTTTTCGAAAGCTATCGAAACGTTTAAAATGAACAGGGTAAGAAGATTTGCGACAGACTATAGTAAGACAGGGATATCGTATTTCCTATTTGAGAAACACTGCAGATGTGAGGGTTGGTATTGAACATGAGTTGTGGGGAGAGTCATTGGAAGATCATTTTGGTGAGATTTCGCTTTACAAATGATATTGAATCACGATACACACTGATGGAAGGAGTGGTATACAGGCTAGAATTGTGCCGGATGTTCATATTTAGATGCCCCAGACTTGCTGATAACAGGGGATCAGTTACTACCAATAAGGATATTTTAAAATCAAGCCTTAGAGAATATTAAAAATCTCTGCTTGTTAAATTTCAAGAGAAAAACAATAATGTACAAATTCCAGATAAAACATCGCCCTGGAAAACTCAATTTAGCCCCTGCTTGTGCATATCGACAGCCAGCAGGTAACGCAGTAAAAGACGAGGAGCAAACAATTGAGACTGCAGTCACATTCACATCGATGTACGTAAATTGTAAATGTAAATTGAAAGCTTTCACATAAGAAAGGATTGTGACTACGGCAGCCACGGATGAAGAATGCAGGACCTTGAGAGGTCTAATTCAAAATGGCTTCCTTCAATCATGCAACATATCTCACCCTCAGTTCAAGTTTTCTGGCTTATGCATGAGAAGTTATATGGCCTGGAAGAGGTTATCGTCACAGGCAACAAAAATCCTGATATCTCGACAACAAATGCAGTTGTTCTGGTCGAGTTTAGATGCTAACATCAGGCAAACCACATCCCAGTGCCGCACTTGCAACACAATCACACTATTTCAACCTAAGAAACCCTTAACGTCTCCAATAGACATACAATTTCCATTCCAACAAGTAATGGTCGATTTTGTCGCTATACAAAGTAACAACCTTATGGTGTGCATAGAACGCTATACTAAATGGGTTGGAGAGGCCACAAACAATATTTGAAACCTTCACAACTTGGTTCTGTACTTCCAGTGTACCCAAAAGAAATTTCTTCGGATGGTAGACCACTATTTGAGAACCAGGAGTATGACTCCTTTTTGAGGAACTGGGGTATACAGAAACGTACTGTCGTGCAGAGTTAGCCATTACAACCGCTAAGCGCATACTAGCCAACAACACTGACAGTTATGGACACCTATGTTATGATTGGGCTGCTATACAAGACCTGGATATGTCCCCAGCTATATGGTTAGGTCATTAAAGACCACCTTCCCATCTTACAGGATAAATACCTAACAAGGAAACAGTAGGGAGAAATAAGTGAATTAAGAGAAGTAGCAATGGCCAAGAGGCATATGTTTTACAATCGGCATTGTTGTCCACTCCAGAAACTCCAAGTAGGAGATTTTGTCCAGATCCAGAATCGAGATCTCGATGGATGAAGATGGGAAGGATCATTGAGACACATGGAAACAACAGTACCAAGTGCGAGTAAATGGAAGCAATAGAGTGACATTGCGCAACCGTTGGTTTCTCTGTAAAATTCACCAAGTTTTTGATGGCCTACTTTTACAGCACATCAAGAACTTCAAACGCGTCTATTAACCCTGATCCCCCATAGTAACAATTTTCTGAGGAACCAATGGAGGTTGAATATATATCAATATTGAATCGCCCAGTGAGCATGAAGAAAAAATGGAAGTTGATGATACCATGGGAGAATATTCACACCCAGTCAGTCTTCTTCTATTAAGGTCCATTCATGTCGGAAAACTAGAGCACCAAAACATTAATCACAACAAATGCGCAGGAAATCATATGAATCTTTTACTGTGCATGAAGATGACCGCAACACTTCATCATGTGGGTATGAGGAGGGGGTGTCAAGGCGTAGAAGTTATTTGTCCGCGACAATAGGAGGCAACCAGACTGGTCTCCTCAGGATAGAAAAGTGAATAGATCTCAATGAAATACCTAGGACGGACATGGCCATTTCTATTTTCGTATTGAGCTCACTTCGAACTGAAAGTGCACAATGTTCAATTGTACAATATCCCATTGTGAAATCGGATATTGTATTGTACAAACTCCTATTGTACAATATCGCATTGTACATTATTCCATTGTGCATTATCACATTGTACATTATCTCATTGTGCAACATCTCATCAGACAACCCAAGTCAACCAATTAAAGAAAACCAACAGCCAGTAATAAAACCCGGAGCCGACCCAAAGAACACCGCGAGCCCCCTAGAAATACAAGGACTTTATACTATTCAAATAGACAATACTCCCATTGTACATCATCCAATTGTACAATACCCATTGTACAATATGCCATTGTACAATATCCTATTGTACATTATCCTATTGCGCATTATCCCATTGTAAAAATTCCATTGTACATTATCACATTATACAATATCCCATTGTACAAAATACCATTGTGCATTATCCCATTGTGCATTATTCCAGTGTACATTATCCCATTGTAGATTATCACATTGTACAACATCCCATTGTACAATATCCGATTGTACAAAATCCCATTGTGCATTATCACATTGTGAATTATCACATTGTACAACATCCCATTGTGCATTATCCCAGTGTACATTATCCTATTGTACAATATCCCATTGTAAAAAGACACACTGTAAAATATCCCATTGTACAAAATCCCATTTTACAATATCCCATTGTACATTATCCTCTTGTACAATATCCCATTGTGCATTATGCCATTGTGCATTATCATGTTGTAAAAAAATCCCATTGTGATTTATCCCATTGTGAACTTTATCCTATTATACATTATCCCATTGTAAAAAATTCCATTGTACAAAATCCCACTGTGCATTATGCTCTTGGGCATAATCACATTATACAAAATCCCATTGTACATTATCCTATTGTACATTATCGCAATGTACATTATCCCATTGTACAATACCCCATTGTAAAAAATCCCATTGTACAATATCCCATTGTAACTAATCCCATTGTACAATATCCCATTGTTCAATATCACATTGTATGTACAATATCCTATTGTGCATTATCCCATTGTACAAAATCCCATCGTACTTTATCCCATTGAAACAAATCCCATTGTACATTATCCCATTGTACAAACTCCCATTGGACAAAATCCCATTGCACAATATCCCATTGTACATTATCTCATTGTACAAAATCCCATTGTACCTTATCGCATTGTACATTATTCCATTGTACAATAGCCCATTGTACAATATCCCATTGTATAAAATCCCATTGTACAATATCCCATTGTACTTTATCCCCTTGTGCATTATCTCATTGTGCATTATCACATTTTACAAAATCCCATTGTGCATTAACCTATTGTACATTATCCCATTGTGCATTATCCCTTTGAACAAACCCCCTTTGTACATTGGACCATTGTAAATAATCCCATTGTGCATTATCCCATTGTGCATTATAACACCGTACAAAATTCCATTGTACAAAATCCCATTGTACAATATCCCATTGTACAAACTCCCATTGTTAATTATCACAGTGTACAATATCCTATTGTACATTATACCATTGAAAAAAATCCCATTGTACAATATCCAATTGTACATTATCCCATTGTACATTATCCCATTATACAATACCCATTGTATAATAGCCCATTGTGCATTATCCCATTGTACAAAATCCAATCGTACATTATCCCATTGTACAAAATACCATTGTAAATTACCCCATTGTAAACACTCCCATTGTACAAAATCCCATTGTACAATATCCCATTGTACATTATCCCATTGAACAAAATCTAATTTTACATTATCCCATTGTACATTATCCAATTATACAATACCCATTATACAATAGCCAATTGTACAATATCCCATTGTACAAAAACCCATTGTAAAATATCCCACTGTACATTATCCCCTTGTGCATTATACCATTGTACATAATGTAATAACATTATGCATTATCACATTTTACAAAATCCTATTGTGCATTATAACATTGTACAAAATCCTATTGTACAAAATCCCATTGTAAAATATCCCATTGTACAAAATCGCATTGTGCATTATGACATTGTACAAAATCACATTGTGCATTATCCTAGTGTACATTATCCCATTATACATTATCCCATTGTAAAACATCCCATTGTACAATACACCATTATACAAATTCCCAGTGTGCATTATCGCATTGTGCATTATCACATTGTACAAAATCCCAATGTGCATTATCCCAGTGTACATTATCCCATTATACATTGTCCGATTGTACAACATCCCATTGTACAATATCCCATTGTACAAAATCCTTTTGTACATTATCCCATTATGCATTATCCCTTTGTACATCATACCATCGTGAATTATAACATTTTACAAAATCCTATTGTGGACTATCCCATGATACATTATCTAATCGTACAATATCCTATTGTACATTATCCGACAGTAAAAAATCCTATTGTAAATTATCCCATTGTGAAAAAATATCACTGTACATTATCCCATTGTACAATATCCGATTGTACAAAATCCCATTTAAAATATCCCATTGTATAATGTCCTATAGTACATTATAACATTGTGCATTATCCCATTGTACAAAATCCCATCGTACATTATCCCATTGTAAAAAATCTCATTGTACCTTATCCCATTGTACATTATCCCATTGTTCAAACTTCCATTGTACAAAATGCCATTGTACAATATCCAATTGTACAAAATCCCATTGTACATTATCCAATTCTAAAATAGCCCATTGTACAATATCGCATTGTAAAAATCCCATTGTACAATATCCCATTGTACACTATCCCATTGTGCATTATCCCATTGTACATTCTCCCATTGTGCATAATCACATTGTACAAAATCCCATTGTGCATTACCCCATTGTGCATTATCCCATTGTACATTATCTAATTGTACAATATCCCATTGTAAATTATCCCCTTGTATAAAATCCCATTGCACATTATCCCATTGTAAAAAATCCCATTATGCATTATCCCATTGTTCATTATCCCATTGTGCATTATCCCATTGTTCATTATACCATCGTACATTATCACATTGTACAACATCCCATTGTGCATTATCCCATTGCACATTATTCCATTGTACATTATCCTATTGTAAAAAATCCTTTAGACAGTATCCCATTGTACAATATCCCATTGTACAATGGGATACTGTACATTATCCCATTGTACAATATCCCATTGTACAATATCCTATTGTACATTATCACATTGTGCATTATCACATTCTACAAAATCTCATTGTGCATTATCCTAGTGTACATTATCCCATTATACATTATCCTATTGTAAAAAATCCCATTGTACAATACACCAGTATACAAAATCACATTGTGCATTATCGCATTGTGCATTATCACATTGTACAAAATCCCAATGTGCATTATCCCAGTGTACATTATTCCATTATTCATTATCCCATTGTACAACATCCCATTGTACAAAAATGCCATTGTACAAAATCCTTTTGTACATTATCCCATTATGCATTATCCCTTTGTACATCATACCATTGTGCATTATCACATTTTACAAAATCCCATTCTGGACTATCCCATTATACATTATCTAATCGTACAAAATCATATTGTACATTATCCGATAGTACAAAATCCCATTGTACATTATCCTATTGTTAAAAAATCCCACTGTACATTATCCCATTATACAATATCCGATTGTACAATATCCCATTGTACAATGTCCTATAGTACATTATAACATTGTGCATTATCCCATTGTACAAAATCCCATCGTACATTATCCCATTGTAAAAAATCCCATTGTACCTTATTCCATTGTACATTATCCCATTGTTCAAACTTCCATTGTACAATATCCAATTGTAAAAAATCTCATTGTACATTATCCAATTGTACAATAGCCCATTGTAAAAAATCCTATTGTACAATATCTCATTGTACATTATCCTATTGTGCATTATCCCATTGTACATTCTCCCATTGTGCATAATCACATTGTACAAAATCCCATTGTGCATTATCCCATGGTGCAAAATCCCATTGTACGTTATCCCATTGTATCTTATCCCATCGCACATTATCCCATTGTAAAAAATCCCATTGTGCATTATTCCATTGTGCAAACTCACATTGTACAAAATCCCATTGTGCATTATCCCATTGGCATTATCCGAGTGTATATTATCCCATTGCACATTATGCTATTGTGAAACAATCCCATTTTACAAAATCCCATTGTGCATTATCCCATTGTGCATTATCACATTGTACAAAATCCCGTTGTGATTTATCCCAGTGTACATTATCCCATTGTAAAAAATCCCATTGTACAATATCCTATTGTACATTATGCCATTGTGCATTATAACATTGTACAAAATCCCATTGTGCATTATCCCAGTCTACATTACCCTATTATACATTATCCCATTGTAAAAAACTCCCATTGTTCAATGTGCATAATCACATTGTACAAAATCCCATTGTGCATTATCCCAGTGTACATTATCCCATTTTAAAATATCCTTTTGTACCAAATCCTATTGTACATTATCCCATTGTACATTATCACATTTTACAAAATCTCATGGTGCATTATCTCATTGTGCATTAACCCATTTTACATTATCCCATTGTGCATTATCCCATTGTACTAAATCCCATTGCACAAAATCCCATTGTACAAAATCCCGTTGTGCATTATCCCATTATGCATTATCCCAGTGTATATAATCCCATTGTACATTATCCAATTGTAAATAATCCCATTGTACAATATCCCATTGTACAAAATCACATTGATCATTATCACGTTGTGCATTATCACATTGTACAAAATACCATTGTACATTATCCCAGTGTACATTATCCCATTGTAAAAAATCCCATTGTACAAAATTCTATTGTACATTATCCTATTATGCATTATGTAATTGTACATTATACCATTGTGCATTATCACATTGTACAAAATCCCATTGTGGCTTATCCCATTGTACATTATCCAATTGTACAATATCCCATTGTAAAAAAATCCCATTGTACATTATCCCATTGTACAAAATCCCATTGTACATTATCCCATTGTACATTATCCCATTGTACAAAATCCTATTGTACATTATCCCATTGTAAAAAAATCCCACAATACATTATCTTATTGTACAATATCTTATTGTACAATATCGTATTGTATATTATCCCATTGTGCATTATCCAATTTACAAAATCCCATTGTACAATATCCCATTGTAAAAAATCCCATTGTGCATTATCCCATTGTACAATATCTCATTGTACAAAATCCAATAGTACAAACTCCCATTCTACAAAATCCAATAGTACAAACTCCCATTGTACAATATCCCATTGTACAAAATCCCATTGTACAATATCCCATTGTACAATATCCCATTGTGAATTATCCCATTGTACATTATCCCACTCTACAATATCCCATTGGGCAATATCCGATTGTGCAATATCCCCATCGTGTACAGTACCCCATTGTGCAATATTCTATAGTGTACAATATCTCATCGTACAATATCCCATTGTACAATATCCCATTGTACATTATCCCATAATCGATGAGCAGGTCAATTGTTCATTGCTACGAATTTATCCATATTTATAATTATATTCCATGTCCTTTTTAAATAAAATACTTGTTTAAACAAGGATAAAAAAAAACGTTAACTCTTATTTTTTCAACTGTTCAAATAAAGGGAGACAAGTCTTATCTTATTCGCCTTTATATTCCGGTGCCTTGAATGGACATTATTTATGTCTTTTTAATACGTGCTGTAAACAAAAATTAGTATTTTGGTCCTCCGTAGCTAAAAACGAATGCATTTACTTATAATTTTTTACTGTTAAAAAAAAAAAAAACAGTGGACTGAATTTTTTTTTTATTCTCTTAATGAAAAACATGAGTTTTTGATTGATATATTTTAATACTACTTTATCGACTGATTTTTTTTTTAATATCTAAAAAAAAACATTGAATTAAATAGAAAAAAAATTGTCGTAAAAATCGAAAATTATTTAACTCGTAAAATTCAATTGATTTCGTTACGTAAAAAAATGGCTGTATGAAGGAACGCCGGCACTTTGTAGGCACTGGTTTTTGAAAAATAGCATTTCTATTATGTTTTAAACAGCTTTAATAGTTTATTTAGACGTATATTCCATAAAGAAAATAAACAACCCACTTTGAAAAGAGAGATTACTAGTTTTTTAATATTTTATTCGCAGTTATATTTTATTCGCAGTTTCGTGTTAGGGATGTCAAAAATTCCCCAAAATTCTGATACACATAATGCTTCAACAAGTCATATCTTTTTTTATTTGTGGGTCAACTTTTAAAAGAATTACATTGATGGAAAGAGAATAGAATAAGCATCTCAATGATGGTAATTTATTTTGCTTTTATGCGTTCAATGTTTTTATGCTCCAAGTTAAATCATGAAAAAAAAAAAAAAAAAAATTACGACAGCAAAAAGAGAAACCGTTTTTTCAATGTTTACATTTCATACGTTACGTTTGGATACATAAGCGTTGAGTCAAATTTGATTGAATATGGCTGAAATTTTACAGGCTATATAAACATAAAAGTCTGTCGCAGTTTAAAAAATCACCGTCTTCATTTTTGTAACTTCTTTCTTTCTTCGCCCCCGCTCCTTCTCTTACCAGTGAAATGTTCACACGAGTGAAATGTTCGGCCAAACACAGGTGAAACATGCAGCTAAGAAGCACGAGTGAAGAAGCGCATAAACATATATCAACAAAACACCAACAAAACAGGCGATTGAATTTTTACCCTTTAGACAAAATTAATTTAGAGAGAATCAACAAACTCCCAATCTACTTTTGATTGCATAAATTTCGTTCTAGAATTAATTAGAGTCGTTTGTTTGTTTTCATGGGACCAAACTCACTAATATTACGCTGGCAAAATGAATACAGTTTATTTTGGCCAAGTCAGGGCATCTCGCCCAGGGACCCACAACTGACGCTACCAGTCACGTTGTCCGAATCCACCAGCATCGAATGATTCCAGCAGCAGCAGTTAAAACAGCTCTTATCAGGGCTAATAAGTTTTTTCACAAATGCCATTATTCACTACTGCTTGCTTCCTGAGACACACCAGTAGCGAACTTCACTTCCAGTCTCCAGCACTCCCGGCTCCGGCTCACTCCTTCAGCTTTTCAACCCTTGGTGCCTCTCAGCTCGCTTCAGCACCTCCAGATCACTCCTGTAGCTTTCCAGCCCTTAGTGTCTCCTGCAACCTCGCCTGCCACCTGGCTCGCCCGTTCCTTAACACTGATCCCTATGGTGAGTTATGTTCACTCTTTCGCTGCCGGAAATTCAAGTGCCCCGAGACGTTTTCTGCGCAAGCGGCTAGAGGCGCCCTTTTTCTTTTTACTGAATTGCTCTGGAGGTTCAATGTTTTGATTTTTTTTGACCAATCAGAGAGTTTTCCGGGCTGTCGAAAATTATGTGTCTGGGAGCCGGTGAAAATCTTTAAAAACCTCTGTATTTTCCAAAAAAAAGAGCAGTTAACAAAATTCAGAGATAGTGTTGGAAGATATATATATCACTACTGTCTGCAGCTCAAAACTAACGCGACAACACTGTGAACGTAGCAGGCGAGTCGGCTGATAAAACAATGTGGGCGAACACACAGACACAGTAACTAACTTTTGTATTCCCCCTTTTATTATCGCATGCTCATTTTTAATTAATTTTATGTAAATAATTATTTTAAAACTTCCTTAATCTCAACTAATTCCCCCCTTTTGTTCACTCATAAATGAACTATTATTTTCATTGAAATATTTCCTAGAAAGTAATAAAATTTTTTTTATAAATTGAGAGTTAACTGTATTTGTTTTGATATATTTTCTACAAAAGAACATCGTAAATTCGACTCTCTGTCTTGCTCTCTTTACTTCTTTTCCCCACAATAATAGTAAAATTAATTAATAAATAATAAACAAATCTAAGAAAAATTGGAAAAGGCCAAAACTGGCGACCCACCGACGTGATTATTTTGAACACGCAAACATTTCTATAAAAAAAAAAAAAAAAAAAGAAAGGCTATCTTCTGATGCTTCAAGTAACCAATCTTTTGATGTGAATTTCAATGAAACTAAACAAAATGAAAACCCAAGAAATAATTTCACTACAAATTCACCATGGACCAACAAACAAACAAAAAAACTGCCTTCTAATACTTCAAATAACCAACTTTTGATGTGAATTTCAACAAAAGTAAATAAAAAAAACTCAAGAAACAATTTCACCAAGGTCGCGAAAAACTATGGAAATTCAACAAAAATAAAAAAATTTTTGTATGAAAACGATAAAACAAATCCTTCTGAATATAAAAATCTACTTTTCAAAAAAAAAAAAAAAAAAAAAAAAAATTTTTAACATAAAAACCTATCTTCATAACAAAATTATAAAAGACAACATACAGCAAAAGTGTGAATAACAAAAGGGAAAACTAAAATGGCAGAAAACGAAGTCGACATGGCAGCAGAACAAGATAAACCAGTGCAGTCAATTGCGATGAAAACTCCGGCATTTATTGATTCAAATGTACTAGCTTGGTTTTCAATAATGGAAGCCCAGTTCAGTATTATGAACATTAAGCAACCAAGACAAAAATTTTATCATATTCTCGCGTCACTACCAACGGATATAGTTGGAAAATTACAAAACAGCATACTGGAATCAAAAGACTTTGATAAGTTAAAAGATGCTGTGATTAATCAGTATGAAAAATCAAAGCCTGAAATGCTGGACAAACTAATGTCATCTTCAATCATGACAGGACGTCCTTCGATTTATTTGAACGAACTCATGTCGTTAGCAGGTAGAATTGGTGTTGGAGAAGACATTGTCCGACATAAGTTCATCCAAGCCCTACCTCATTCGATCAAACCCGTGGTGGCAGCACAAATTGATCTCGATCTGGAAAGACTTGGTAAAATGTCCGATGACCTGCTGTTATATTTTAATAGACAGGAAGCCACGCATATACAACAGATATCATGGAACCAAAACCATCGTAACCAGAGTGATGACGGATCTCAAAGAAAAAGTAATCCGTCACAAAAATCATATAATTGTCCAAATGGAGTTCGTCCTTTTAACAAGGATCAGAGACCCAAAATCTGCCGTTCACATCTATATTTTGCCGAACGTGCAAAATATTGCAAACCATGGTGTAAATGGCCAGACAAGCGGAATGTGCAAATGCAACCCAGTTCTCGTCCTGCCTCCCCTGCTTTTAGTAAAACATCGAAAAACTAACCCGGCGAAGCGTGATAGCTTCCACATCTTCGCCGCTTCTTGAAGTAGCCGCACGGTTAGGAGCTATAAAATTGAATTTTGTTGTGGATACGGGAGCTGCAATATCTGTAATCCCAAGAAAATATATAAGCGGTATAGTTATATACCCAACAAACATCTCAATTGTGTCAGCTAACGGTCAGAACATTGAATGTTCCGGTCAAGCAGTATTAAACCTGGCACTTCATAACTTGAGGCGTGATTTCACTTGGACCTTTCTCATTGCAGAAACTACCAGACCTCTCCTAGGTTATGATTTTCTGAATCATTTTGGATTAATAGTTGATTGCACAAATAACAAATTGATTGATCAAACAACCAAAAGATATTCAAACGCACAGCCATCACCAATACTTATGAACATTGCTTTATGCTCGGATAACGTTGCCGACACAACAGTTCACACAATTTCGCAAAAATATCCCAACTTAATTTCTCCACATCGCGATTCCAATGCAACAAAACCTAAAGTGTTTCATAGAATTGAAACTGGCAGTAACCCTCCATCTTTCTCTAAAACGAGGCAGTTATCAGCCCAGAAATACAACATAGCAAAAGAGGAATTCAGGAAACTCCAGAATGCCGGAATTATATCCCCCTCTAAATCAGAGTGGAGTTCGGCCTTGCACATGGTGAATAAATCTGATGGGACTTATAGACCTGTAGGTGACTACAGGTTACTAAATACTATAACAAAACCAGATCGATACCAAGTGCCAAACATAAATTCCTTGTCATCAAAACTGCACGGTAAGAAAGTTTTTTTCAAAAATTGATTTATCTTCTGCTTATCACCAAGTACTAGTCCATCCGGATGATGTATGCAAAACAGCCATCACAACACCCTTCGGTTTATATGAGTACAATTACATGCCTTTCGGTTTGCGGAACGCATCTAGTACTTTCCAAAGGATGATGGACAATATTTTCCGCGACATCGATTGTATTTTTATATACATCGATGATATTCTTATTTTCTCAAATAGTGAAGAAGAGCATTCCAAACACCTCGATACTGTTTTACAGAAACTCAGTGAGTACGACCTTAAAATTTCCCTTTCTAAATGTATTTTCAATGTTTTTCAACTTGAATTTTTGGGATTTCACATATCTGTTGATGGTCTTAAGCCAAGTGACAAGAAAATCCGCGAATTAAATGAATTTCCTCAACCAAACGATTCAAAATCACTGCGTCGATTCCTTGGCATGGCAAATTTTTACAGAAAATTAGTTCCAAATTTCAGTGAAATCAGTTTACCACTCACCGAGTGTATTCGGTTGAATCAAAAATCTAAGAAAATAGATTTTACAAAAGAGGAAGTTGAATCCTTTGAAAGGATAAAAACAAGTTTATCAGGTGTAACCGCTCTACCTTATCCCGATTCAAAAGCTACTAATTATCAGCTTGTTACGGACAGTTCAAGTTACGCTGTTGGAGCAGCACTACATCAAATGATTGACAATCAACCAATTCCTATTGGATTCTTTTCAAAAAAGTTATCACAAACTCAACAAAAATATTCTACCTTTGACAGAGAATTGCTAGCTGCTTATTTAGCAGTCTTGTATTTTAAACATCAGGTGGAAGGCAGAAACTTGTTGTTATTAACAGATCATAAACCGCTCTGCAGCGCCTTTAAAAGCCAAACACCTTTAAAATCCGATAGACAACAGCGTCACCTTTGTTTCTTGAGTGAATATGTGACTGATATTTCACACATAAAAGGTTCACAGAACATTGTAGCTGATTGCTTATCGCGACCAGCGTATGCAATCACAATTGATATTTGTGACTTACAGGAGATGGCCAATCACCAAACCACTGATGAAGAAACAAAAACTCTATGTGATCAACTGAAGCCGTATCAGATTAATGAACATAATACAATCCTATGTGACGTGTCTTTACCTTTTCCACGACCTTTTGTCACACAAAAGCTCCGGAAATCTGTTTTTGACAGTTTACACAACTTGTCACACCCTGGAATTGCTGCTTCAACTAAAATGATAACTTCCAGATATTTTTGGCCCAAAATGGCCAAGTCAATAAAGGAATGGTGCAAGGAATGTCAGCATTGCCAACAAGCAAAGATAAACAAACACACAAAAAGTGACGTGCATCCATTTGAATTGCCATCCAGCAGATTTCAAACTGTACACATTGACATTGTTGACCCTCTACCACCAGTCAAGAGCAAAACAGACCCGTATTTCCCTCCCTATCGTTATTTATTAACATGCATCGATAGAAATACGAGATGGGTAGAGGCTTGTCCATTGACCGAAATAACTGCAGCGTCAGTATCAACTGCTTTTGTTGATCTGTGGATATCGCGATTTGGTGTGCCCCTCCATGTCGTTACAGACAGAGGTAGCCAATTCGAGTCTGAGCTGTTCTCAGAACTGTCAAAAATTATAGGGTTTCACAGGCTGAGAACGACTTCGTACCATCCCCAAGCAAACGGAATGATCGAGCGAGCACACAGAACATTAAAGACAGCAATTATTGCCAGAAGAGAATCTTGGTTGTCTGCTCTTCCTATAGTTCTTCTAGGTATCAGGATTACACCCAACGATTCCAATTATTCACCATTTACTGCAGTTACGGGTGCTAATGCACAGATACCTAGATTGTTAATCGCTGCGTACGAGGATGCAAACATTGATATAACAGATGCTCACATAAAAGCTCTAGCTGAGGAGATGCGGAAATTTGACACAGACGGATTATCCAGTGGACACCTCCATTCTTTACCTACTGTGTACATTCCTAAGGATCTTCAAATTTGTGACAGCGTCTGGTTGAGAACAGACAGAATTCGAAAATCTATGGAAGCTCCATATACAGGTCCATTCCAAGTAGTACATCGTCATGGCAAATATTTTACTATTAAAATGTCTGATGATGTACACAGTAACGTTTCCATAGATAGATTGAAGCCTGCATATTCTTCAACAACGTCAAAAGATTTTGTTCCACCCCTTCCAGTATCTGACACTTTTGTATCTTCCTCTGATACAGAGGTTGAAAAAGAAACAAACTAAATCAAAGTCCGGGAGAACCATCAGGTGGAAAAAGGACAACACATATTTTTATTATTAAAAATAAAAATGATGTAAAAATTTTCTAAAAAAAAAAAAAAATTTTTTTTTTCCAACCTACATTTACATGTAAATATACTACCAAACTTTCCTTCACAAAAAAAAAACCCAAAGCTATTTATCATGAACGATGAACCTTTAAACTCCGTTTACTGGGCGGAAAGTTATATGGTGAGCTACGATGTTCACTCTTTCGCTGCCGGAAATTCAAGTGCCCCGAGACGTTTTCTGCGCAAGCGGCTAGAGGCGCCCTTTTTCTTTTTACTGAATTGCTCTGGAGGTTCAATGTTTTGATTTTTTTTGACCAATCAGAGAGTTTTCCGGGCTGTCAAAAATTATGTGTCTGGGAGCCGGTGAAAATCTTTAAAAACCTCTGTATTTTCCAAAAAAAAGGGCAGTTAACAAAATTCAGAGATAGTGTTGGAAGATATATATATCACTACTGTCTGCAGCTCAAAACTAACGCGACAACACTGTGAACGTAGCAGGCGAGTCGGCTGATAAAACAATGTGGGCGAACACACAGACACAGTAACTAACTTTTGTATTCCCCCTTTTATTATCGCATGCTCATTTTTAATTAATTTTATGTAAATAATTATTTTAAAACTTCCTTAATCTCAACTAATTCCCCCCTTTTGTTCACTCATAAATGAACTATTATTTTCATTGAAATATTTCCTAGAAAGTAATAAAAATTTTTTTATAAATTGAGAGTTAACTGTATTTGTTTTGATATATTTTCTACAAAAGAACATCGTAAATTCGACTCTCTGTCTTGCTCTCTTTACTTCTTTTCCCCACAATAATAGTAAAATTAATTAATAAATAATAAACAAATCTAAGAAAAATTGGAAAAGGCCAAATCCCTCCGTTCTCAGTGTCGTCCATTCCTAAACAATGATCCCTTCGTTCTCAGTGTCGTCCGTTCCTTAACACTGACCCTACGTTCTCAGTGTTGTCTGTTCCTTAACACTGACCCTACGTTCTCAGTGTCGTCAGTTCCTTAACACTGACCCTACGTTCTCAGTGACTGACCCTTCGTTCTCAGTGTCGTCAGTTCCTTAACACTGACCCTACGTTCTCAGTGTTGTCTGTTCCTTAACACTGATCCCTCCGTTCTCAGTGTTGTCTGTTCCTTAACACTGACCCTACGTTCTCAGTGTTGTCTGTTCCTTAACACTGATCCCTTCGTTCTCAGTGTTGTCTGTTCCTTAACACTGACCCTACGTTCTCAGTGTTGTCTGTTCCTTAACACTGATCCCTCCGTTCTCAGTGTCGACCATTCCTTAACACTGATCCCTCCGTTCTCAGTGTCGTCCGTTCCTTAACACTAACCCTACGTTCTCAGTGTTGTCCGTTCTTTAACACTGATCCTCCGTCCTCAGTGCCGCATGTTCCTTTACACTGACCCCTCCATCTCAGTGTCCACCATCCGTTCCGGACCGCCTAGACGTCCAGCTGATCGTTCCAAACCCAGCGAGCAACCCTGAACCACGCTAGGTCTAGAGTATCTGTTCCCGACCTTAGCCTCCATTGACGTGCGGCCTTCCAGGCGACCAGCATCCAGGTCCAACGATTATTTTTTTGCTTCCTTTAGAAAAAAAATGGCAAACCCTCGCCTTTAACCAAACAACCCGTGTCTGTCATTCTTCTTTGCCTCTTTGCTGTTTACCGTTTGCTTATGTCTACCTTGTTAGTTGTTGGGTCGATTGTCCTCAGACGACTGCTATGCAACAACTCCATCTCTACCAGACTTTGATTTATATTTTTACGACCACAGGAAGCAAAATTATGACCAAGCAAATTTGACGAAGAATATTTCAAAACTGATAAGATAAATTGGCATATATCATCCATTTTCATATAGATAATAGTTTCAGAATTATTTTCATGTATAATATGAAAATGTTTGATATTATTAATAGTGCAAAAGTTTGTTTTAAATGTTATCTTTTATATAAATTCAAATTCGCTAAACAGGAAAATAGCTCGCTATGCACTAATGCGCTGACCAGTACTGACTGACTAAAGTATTCTCTTAAAAATAGAAATTGTTTTTCTGCTTTCGTTTTACTAGACTAGGTATTTTTTATTCTGAGTTTGTCAATTTAAAAAAATTATTTTGAGTTTGTCAATTTTAAAAAATTATTTTCAAGTTTTTCAAATTTTATTTCCAAACAATACTGAGCAAAAACTATTTTCTTGAAGGTAGAATTGTGTTTTTTAGTGGTAAAAAAAATATATACAACAAATAAAAGGTACTTGTGCACTTATGCTGCCATGCTGAAATAATAACGTTATTATTTAGAAACCCATTTTTAACATGGGGAGGGAAGAGTGTTTTGTTATCTAATCTGTACTTTCACCTAAAAAATGAAAAAAAGATATGAAATGTGAAAATACTATTTGAAAAAAAGCACAGTAACATAGAGTAATCTCTAAAATATAGAAATTGTTTTTCTGCCTTCGTTTTACTAGATTAGCCATTTTTATTTTGAGTTTGTCAATTTAAAAAAATTATTTTGAGTTTGTCAATTTAAAAAAATTATTTTGAGTTTGTCAATTTAAAAAAATTATTTTGAGTTTGTCAATTTAAAAAAATTATTTTGAGTTTGTCAATTTAAAAAAAAATTATTTTGAGTTTGTCAATTTAAAAAAAATTATTTTGAGTTTGTCAATTTAAAAAAAATTATTTTGAGTTTGTCAATTTAAAAAAATTATTTTGAGTTTGTCAATTTAAAAAAAATTATTTTGAGTTTGTCAATTTAAAAAAAAATTATTTTGATTTTGTCAATTTAAACAATTTAAAAAGCCTATTTACTGTTTTTAATGCTTTTGGTACAATGTACTAAAAGCATTAATAACAAAATGTACTAAGTTTATGTGTTTCTGTCATCATAGTATTTATAATTTCTTACTTGTACTTAAAGTCGAATTGTGTTTTTTAGTGGTCAAAAAACAAATAAAAATAAATAGAAGGTACCCATGCTGAAATGATAACGTTATTATTTAGAAACCCATAAAGAGGAAAGAGTGTTTTGTTATCTATTCCGTACTTTCACCTAAGAAATAAAAAAAAGATATTGTGAAACTTTAAAATACTATTTGAAAAAATAGCATGGTAACATAAGTGCATAAACACCCAAATAAATATTACCAAGGCAAGATAAGTTAATCTTCTACCTAGTTGGATAAGTTTTTAGTTTATATAAATACACTAAAAACTTATCCTATGTAAAATATTTGTTTATTTCGAAAATTAGTATCGAGCGTTACACAAGCACAAGAAAAATTGCCACATGGTATCGCATATTTTTGAAATCTCGACAATTACTCAAAATATACAAAATACTGTTAGAAACTCAACTAATAAATGACCTCGTTACATTTATTGGGTAGGTATCTAATAGTATTTTGTATAATTTTTTATTTTTAACTCATTGTCAAGACCATTTTTTCGAATCTGTAAAACAAACCTGTTTTTTTATTAATTGAGGATATCTGAATAATAAATAATAATAATAATAATAATAATAATAATAATAATAAGGCGGTTTGATAAAAAATTTCATTGTGATGCATTTTGTAAATTTTTAATTTGTTTCCACCGTAACATTTTTCTTTAAAATGAATAATAGGTTTTCTGGTATGCTGAAAACGAATATCGCATTTAAATTTTCTGAAAATAAGTAGCTTTCTGGATATTAAGGAATGGCATTTCTTATGTTATTGCTGGTGGCCATCTTGGTACGTGCATTTGTGCATAGTTTATCAGGGTTGTGATCGTGCATACCAAGATGGCCATCAGCGATAACATAAGAAATAACATTGCTTGATATCTGGAAAACTACTTATTTGCAGAAAATTTAGATGCGATATTCGTTTTCAGCATATCCTAAAACCTATAACAGTAAGGATTTTAAATGGGGGGGACAAAAAGGTAAAAATTACCGTTTTATTTCTTTATTTACATAGTTTAATTTTATTTCTTTATTTACATAGTTTCATTTTCAGTAAAACGACAGAACAGAAATGATGAAAATTATCATCAACTGTGGAATATATAGTTGTTGCTTATCAGGATTCTTGGTATGCTGGTACTGTGAAAGCTACATCAAGGATTCATGTGGAGTACGATTTATGGTTGCATCTCAGAAAATAGGTGTAAATTTTGGACCGGATTTACAAAATTAAAAATTGGACTGGTCCCAAAATGCATAAGTTCTGGTTGACTATAGTAATTTCAAACTTTTACAGAAATCCAAAATCTATATGAAAATTTTTCTTCGATTTATTTCTGAGATTAATTCATATCTACTCAATTTTTCTTTCTTTGAAGGGAGTAGTAAATACCGGCCATGAATGCTTTTTAGGCATTCAATGGCTAGACCCCAGATTAAGTTCTCCTTTGGTGGGAAGGCAGGTAAATACCTACTCTCAATAAAGCTATATTTATATACCAATATAATACTTAGTTTTGTTCATAAATTGACACACACTATTTGATACCATGTGCTGGTTTAAAAAACAATTGAAATTTGTACATCTGAATTTATAATTTATGTCTTATGGTAAAAAGATACATCAAATTTGACGGCATAATCATAAAGAGCACACAATTTTACATAAGAGTACCAAGTTTCATAAGAATAGCTTCAAAAATAAATAAATGGTGGCGAAATTACCGAATTTCTTGAAATGAAAGAAAGAAAAATGTCCACGGAAAAGCCTAAATATTGGCAATTAAAATTCTCATACCTTTTGAACTACTAATGGTATTTGCATAATTCAAACGATTTCAAGCATCTTTTACATAGCTTTTTTCGTGCAATGATAAAATAACAATTATCTAAAAAAGAAAAAAAATCAACTTATACTGCTACTTATATACCAATCACATATATAAAATTTGTATTATTCAAACAGAAAACTGAGCGAATTTATGACTCTGGAATAGGCAACTATTTCAGAAAATTTCATTCAGGTTTTTAATTGAAATAATAATTTTTAACTGGAATAATAATTTTTAATTGAAATAATAGTTTGCAAATAAGAGTTCATTAATTTGAAAGGGATTTGTGTCTTTCTTTCTCAGTGCTGCATAATATGTTGATGCAAGATATTGCATAACATTTTCATGTTTTACACATATCAAACACTTGAGAAATTTTGAAGAACATACTCTGATGAATAAGAGAATTTCCACCATTTTCGATGTTACCAAGAAAAATCCTGATTTTCAACTATATTTAGTAATGTACATGAAGTGGAGTTAAATTTCATTCACAAAAACATTTTGATATGATTTAAAACAGAAAAAATATGTAAGAAGAAATACAGTATTTAAAATGATTTCTGTGTATATGTGTCAATGCAATTTTACTTCTAAATAATTTTATGTTCTCATTTAAACTAAAACTTTAACTAGTGTTTGAAAATGTTTTAATGAGTTTTTGAAAAAATGTCGGAACACACAAAAAAAATGTAATTTTCTAATGTTTGTGAGAGCCACACCATTTACAAGATTTTTTAATGGGGGTTAATTTCTCTGGAAATACATACTTCACTAGAATATAATTTGTTGCCGCACCTTCATTTTCAATTTTCTTATCTTGTTCTAGCTGTGGCTGGAGCGTGCCACTTGATGCCAGACATTCGTCTGCTATCTCATCTGATTCATGCAAGAGATCTTTTTTGTCACTGGTGTGGATTTTACTGTGTCTTTTTAAATATGCTTGATGCAAAAATGCTTTACCACACACGTCACATGAATAAGATTTTTCTCTTGTGTGGATTTGCAAATGAGATCTTAAACTCGATTTCCTTGAAAAAGATTTTCCACAAACTTCACAAGAATGAGGTTTTTCGCCAGTGTGCATTCGCATGTGTCTCCTTAACATTGATTTCTCAGAAAATGCTGAGTCACACACTTCACAAGAAAAAGGTTTTTCTCCTGTGTGTATTCGTTTATGTACTTTTAAATAAGAAATTGATGAAACTGATGTATTACAAATTTCACAGGAATACGGTTTTTCTCCTGTGTGTATTCGTTTATGTATTTTTTGATAAGAAATTGATGAAAATGACGCCTTACAAATTTCACAGGAATAAGGTTTTTCTCCAGTGTGTATTCGTTTATGTATTTTTAGATAAGAAATTGATGAAAATGAAGCATTACAAATTTCACAGGAATAAGGTTTTTCTCCAGTGTGTATGCGCTTATGTATTTTTAGGTAGGATTTATTTGTAAATAACGAACCACAAACTTCACAAGTATAATCTTTCTTTTCACTTTCACTATGTAATTGCATGTGAAGTTTTAAATCTGATTTTTCAGAAAAAACTAAATTACACACATAACAAGAATATGATTTGTTGTCACTCATATGGGTTTGCAAGTGTCTTTTTAAACCTGATCGCTGTGAAAATGCTTTTGCACACATTTCACATGAATGCGGTTTTTCTCCTGTGTGTGTTCGCTTGTGTCGGTTGACTTTTGATTGTGTTGGAAAGGATGAACCACACACATCACAAGAATAAGGTTTTTCTCCAGTATGTATTCGCATGTGTTCTTTTAGTGCAGATGACTCTCTAAATGATGAGCAACATATTTCACAAGAATAAGGTTTCTCTCCGGTGTGAATTCGCATGTGTCTTTTTAGTTTTGATGGCGTTGGAAATGATGAACAACAAACCTCACAGGAATAACTTTTTTCCATTTTCTTTTCGGATTTTTCGCAGTAAAGATCTATGTCAAATTGATTTTCCATATCCTTCAAAACAATATGTCTAATCTATATATTTTCATAAAATGATTTTTCTCCACCGTCTCTGTAAATAATTAACACAAAAAGATTTTAGTTAATAAGCATAAAAATAAAAAATTAATAAAACAAGAAAAATAATTTTCATTTTATTCTTTTCACTTCTAACATTTTAATTTTTCTCGTGTTAAAATGTAAATAATCTCACAAAACTAAAAATAAAAAGTTTTCTAGATTTTAACTTTTCTCGTGTTAAAATGTAAATTATCTCACAAAACTAAAAATAAAAAGTTTTCTAGATTTTAATTTTTCTCGTGTTATAATGTAAATAATCTCACAAAACTAAAAATAAAAAGTTTTCTAGATTTTAACTTTTCTCGTGTTAAAATGTAAATAATCTCACAAAACTAAAAATAAAAAGTTTTCTAGATTTTAATTTTTCTCATGTTAAAATATAAATAATCTCACAAAACTAAAAATAAAAAGTTTTCTAAATTTTAAGTTTTCTCGTGTTGAAATGTAAATAATCTCACAAAACTAAAAACAAAAAGTTTTTTAAATTTTAATTTTTCTCGTCTTAAAATGTAAATAATCTCACAAAACTAAAAATAAAAAGGTTTTCAGATTTTAATTTTTCTCGTGTTAAAATGTAAATAATCTAACAAAACTAAAAATAAAGTTTTCTACATTTTAATTTTTCTCGTGTTAAAATGTAAATAATCTCACAAAACTAAAAATAAAAAGTTTTTAATGATTTTAATTTTTTTCGTCTTAAAATGTAAATAATCTCACAAAACTAAAAATAAAAAGTTTTCTAGATTTTTATTTTTCTCGTGTTAAAATGTAAATAATCTCACAAAACTAAAAATAAAAAGTGTTTTAGATTTTAATTTTTCTCGTGTTAAAATGTAAATAATCTCACAAAACTAAAAATAAAGTTTTCTACATTTTAACTTTTCTCGTCTTAAAATGTAAATAATCTCACAAAACTAAAAATAAAAAGTTTTCTAGATTTTAATTTTTCTCGTCTTAAAATGTAAATAATCTCACAACACTAAAAATAAAGTTTTCTAGATTTTAATTTTTCTCGTGTTAAAATGTAAATAATCTCACAAAACTAAAAATAAAAAGTTTTCTAGATTTTAATTTTTCTCGTGTTAAAATGTAAATAATCTCACAAAACTACAAATAAAAAGTTTTCTACATTTTAATTTTTCTCGTGTTAAAATGTAAATAATCTCACAAAACTACAAATAAAAAGTTTTCTAGATTTTAATTTTTCTCGTGTTAAAATGTAAATAATCTCACAAAACTAAAAATAAAAAGTTTTCTAGATTTTAACTTTTCTCGTGTTAAAATGTAAATAATCTCACAAAACTAAAAATAAAAAGTTTTTTAGATTTTAATTTTTCTCGTGTTAAAATGTAAATAATCTCACAAAACAAAAAATAAAAAGTGTTTTAGATTTTAATTTTTCTCGTGTTAAAATGTAAATAATCTCACAAAACTAAAAATAAAGTTTTCTAGATTTTAACTTTTCTCGTCTTAAAATGTAAATAATCTCACAAAACTAAAAATAAAAAGTTTTCTACATTTTAATTTTTCTCGTCTTAAAATGTAAATAATCTCACAAAACTAAAAATAAAGTTTTCTAGATTTTAATTTTTCTCGTGTTAAAATGTAAATAATCTCACAAAACTAAAAATAAAGTTTTCTAGATTTTAATTTTTCTCGTGTTAAAATGTAAATAATCTCACAAAACTACAAATAAAAAGTTTTCTAGATTTTAATTTTTCTCGTCTTAAAATGTAAATAATCTCACAAAACTAAAAATAAAAAGTTTTCTAGATTTTAACTTTTCTCGTGTTAAAATGTAAATAATCTCACAAAACTAAAAATAAAAAGTTTTCTAGATTTTAATTTTTCTCATGTTAAAATATAAATAATCTCACAAAACTAAAAATAAAAAGTTTTCTAAATTTTAAGTTTTCTCGTGTTGAAATGTAAATAATCTCACAAAACTAAAAACAAAAAGTTTTTTAGATTTTAATTTTTCTCGTCTTAAAATGTAAATAATCTCACAAAACTAAAAATAAAAAGGTTTTCAGATTTTAATTTTTCTCGTGTTAAAATGTAAATAATCTAACAAAACTAAAAATAAAGTTTTCTACATTTTAATTTTTCTCGTGTTAAAATGTAAATAATCTCACAAAACTAAAAATAAAAAGGTTTTCAGATTTTAATTTTTCTCGTGTTAAAATGTAAATAATCTCACAAAACTAAAAATAAAAAGTTTTCTACATTTTAATTTTTCTCGTGTTAAAATGTAAATAATCTCACAAAACTAAAAATAAAGTTTTCTAGATTTTAATTTTTCTCGTGTTAAAATGTAAATAATCCCACGAAACTAAAAATAAAAAGTTTCCTAGATTTTAACTTTTCTCGTGTTAAAATGTAAATAATCTCGCAAAACTAAAAATAAAAAGTTTTCTAGATTTTAATTTTTCTCGTGTTAAAATGTAAATAATTTCACAAAACTAAAAATAAAGTTTTCTAGATTTTAACTTTTCTCGTGTTAAAATGTAAATAATTTCACAAAACTAAAAATAAAGTTTTCTAGATTTTAATTTTTCTCGTGTTAAAATGTAAATAATCTCACAAAACTAAAAATAAAAAGTTTTTAATGATTTTAATTTTTTTCGTCTTAAAATGTAAATAATCTCACAAAACTAAAAATAAAAAGTTTTCTAGATTTTAATTTTTCTCGTGTTAAAATGTAAATAATCTCACAAAACTAAAAATAAAAAGTGTTTTAGATTTTAATTTTTCTCGTGTTAAAATGTAAATAATCTCACACAACTAAAAAGAAAGTTTTCTACATTTTAACTTTTCTCGTCTTAAAATGTAAATAATCTCACAAAACTAAAAATAAAAAGTTTTCTAGATTTTAATTTTTCTCGTCTTAAAATGTAAATAATCTCACAACACTAAAAATAAAGTTTTCTAGATTTTAATTTTTCTCGTGTTAAAATGTAAATAATCTCACAAAACTAAAAATAAAAATTTTTCTAGATTTTAATTTTTCTCGTGTTAAAATGTAAATAATCTCACAAAACTACAAATAAAAAGTTTTCTCCATTTTAATTTTTCTCGTGTTAAAATGTAAATAATCTCACAAAACTACAAATAAAAAGTTTTCTAGATTTTAATTTTTCTCGTGTTAAAATGTAAATAATCTCACAAAACTAAAAATAAAAAGTTTTCTAGATTTTAACTTTTCTCGTGTTAAAATGTAAATAATCTCACAAAACTAAAAATAAAAAGTTTTTTAGATTTTAATTTTTCTCGTGTTAAAATGTAAATAATCTCACAAAACAAAAAATAAAAAGTGTTTTAGATTTTAATTTTTCTCGTGTTAAAATGTAAATAATCTCACAAAACTAAAAATAAAGTTTTCTAGATTTTAACTTTTCTCGTCTTAAAATGTAAATAATCTCACAAAACTAAAAATAAAAAGTTTTCTACATTTTAATTTTTCTCGTGTTAAAATGTAAATAATCTCACAAAACTAAAAATAAAAAGTTTTCTAGATTTTTATTTTTCTCGTGTTAAAATGTAAATAATCTCACAAAACTAAAAAAAAAAAATGTTTTTTAGATTTTAATTTTTCTCGTCTTAAAATGTAAATAATCTCACAAAACTAAAAATAAAAAGTTTTCTACATTTTAATTTTTCTCGTGTTAAAATGTAAATAATCTCACAAAACTAAAAATAAAGTTTTCTAGATTTTAATTTTTTCTCGTGTTAAAATGTAAATAATCCCACGAAACTAAAAATAAAAAGTTTCCTAGATTTTAACTTTTCTCGTGTTAAAATGTAAATAATCTCGCAAAACTAAAAATAAAAAGTTTTCTAGATTTTAATTTTTCTCGTGTTAAAATGTAAATAATCTCGCAAAACTACAAATAAAAAGTTTTCTAGATTTTAATTTTTCTCGTGTTAAAATGTAAATAATCTCACAAAACTAAAAATAAAAAGTTTTCTAGATTTTTATTTTTCTCGTGTTAAAATGTAAATAATCTCACAAAACTAAAAATAAAAAGTTTTTTAGATTTTAATTTTTCTCGTCTTAAAATGTAAATAATCTCACAAAACTAAAAATAAAAAGTTTTCTACATTTAAATTTTTCTCGTGTTAAAATGTAAATAATCTCACAAAACTAAAAATAAAAACATTTTTAGATTTTAATTTTTCTCGTCTTAAAATGTAAATAATCTCACAAAACTAAAAATAAAAAGTTTTCTACATTTTAATTTTTCTCGTGTTAAAATGTAAATAATCTCACAAAACTAAAAATAAAAAGTTTTCTAGATTTTTATTTTTCTCGTGTTAAAATGTAAATAATCTCACAAAACTAAAAATAAAAAGTTTTTTAGATTTTAATTTTTCTCGTCTTAAAATGTAAATAATCTCACAAAACTAAAAATAAAGTTTTCTAGATTTTAATTTTTCACGTGTTAAAATGTAAATAATCCCACGAAACTAAAAATAAAAAGTTTCCTAGATTTTAACTTTTCTCGTGTTAAAATGTAAATAATCTCGCAAAACTAAAAATAAAAAGTTTTCTAGATTTTAATTTTTCTCGTGTTAAAATGTAAATAATCTTGCAAAACTACAAATAAAAAGTTTTCTAGATTTTAATTTTTCTCGTGTTAAAATGTAAATAATCTCACAAAACTAAAAATAAAAAGTTTTCTAGATTTTTATTTTTCTCGTGTTACAATGTAAATAATCTCAAAATACTAAAAATAAAAAGTTTTTTAGATTTTAATTTTTCTCGTCTTAAAATGTAAATAATCTCACAAAACTAAAAATAAAAAGTTTTCTACATTTTAATTTTTCTCGTGTTAAAATGTAAATAATCTCACAAAACTAAAAAAAATGTTTTCTAGATTTTTATTTTTCTCGTGTTAAAATGTAAATAATCCCACGAAACTAAAAATAAAAAGTTTCCTAGATTTTAACTTTTCTCGTGTTAAAATGTAAATAATCTCGCAAAACTAAAAATATAAAGTTTTCTAGATTTTAATTTTTCTCGTGTTAAAATGTAAATAATCTCGCAAAACTACAAATAAAAAGTTTTCTAGATTTTAATTTTTCTCGTGTTAAAATGTAAATAATCTCACAAAACTAAAAATAAAGTTTTCTAGATTTTAACTTTTCTCGTGTTAAAATGTAAATAATCTCACAAAACTAAAAATACAGTTTTCTAGATTTTAATTTTTCTCGTGTTAAAATGTAAATAATCTCACAAAACTAAAAATAAGTTTTCTAATTTTAATTTTTCTCGTGTTAAAATGTAAATAATCTCACAAAACTAAAAATAAAAAGTGTTTTAGATTTTAATTTTTCTCGTGTTAAAATGTAAATAATCTCACAAAACTAAAAATAAAGTTTTCTACATTTTAACTTTTCTCGTCTTAAAATGTAAATAATCTCACAAAACTAAAAATAAAAAGTTTTCTAGATTTTAATTTTTCTCGTGTTAAAATGTAAATAATCTCACAAAACTAAAAATAAAGTTTTCTAGATTTTAATTTTTCTCGTGTTAAAATGTAAATAATCTCACAAAACTAAAAATAAAAAGTTTTCTAGATTTTAATTTTTCTCGTGTTAAAATGTAAATAATCTCACAAAACTACAAATAAAAAGTTTTCTACATTTTAATTTTTCTCGTCTTAAAATGTAAATAATCTCACAAAACTACAAATAAAAAGTTTTCTAGATTTTAATTTTTCTCGTGTTAAAATGTAAATAATCTCACAAAACTAAAAATAAAAAGTTTTCTAGATTTTAACTTTTATCGTGTTAAAATGTACATAATCTCACAAAACTAAAAATAAAAAGTTTTTTAGATTTTAATTTTTCTCGTGTTAAAATGTAAATAATCTCACAAAACAAAAAATAAAAAGTGTTTTAGATTTTAATTTTTCTCGTCTTAAAATGTAAATAATCTCACAAAACTAAAAATAAAGTTTTCTAGATTTTAACTTTTCTCGTCTTAAAATGTAAATAATCTCACAAAACTAAAAATAAAAAGTTTTCTAGATTTTAATTTTTCTCGTCTTAAAATGTAAATAATCTCACAAAACTAAAAATAAAGTTTTCTAGATTTTAATTTTTCTCGTGTTAAAATGTAAATAATCTCACAAAACTAAAAATAAAGTTTTCTAGATTTTAATTTTTCTCGTGTTAAAATGTAAATAATCTCACAAAACTACAAATAAAAAGTTTTCTACATTTTAATTTTTCTCGTGTTAAAATGTAAATAATCTCACAAAACTAAAAATAAAAAGTTTTCTAGATTTTAATTTTTCTCGTCTTAAAATGTAAATAATCTCACAAAACTAAAAATAAAAATTTTCTACATTTTAATTTTTCTCGTGTTAAAATGTAAATAATCTCACAAAACTAAAAATAAAGTTTTCTAGATTTTTATTTTTCTCGTGTTAAAATGTAAATAATCTCACAAAACTAAAAATAAAAAGTTTTTTAGATTTTAATTTTTCTCGTCTTAAAATGTAAATAATCTCACAAACCTAAAAATAAAAAGTTTTCTACATTTTAATTTTTCTCGTGTTAAAATGTAAATAATCTCACAAAACTAAAAATAAAGTTTTCTAGATTTTAATTTTTCTCGTGTTAAAATGTAAATAATCCCACGAAACTAAAAATAAAAAGTTTCCTAGATTTTAACTTTTCTCGTGTTAAAATGTAAATAATCTCGCAAAACTAAAAATAAAAAGTTTTCTACATTTTAATTTTTCTCGTGTTAAAATGTAAATAATCTCGCAAAACTACAAATAAAAAGTTTTCTAGATTTTAATTTTTCTCGTGTTAAAATGTAAATAATCTCACAAAACTAAAAATAAAAAGTTTTCTAGATTTTTATTTTTCTCGTGTTAAAATGTAAATAATCTCACAAAACTAAAAATAAAAAGTTTTTTAGATTTTAATTTTTCTCGTCTTAAAATGTAAATAATCTCACAAAACTAAAAATAAAAAGTTTTCTACATTTTAATTTTTCTCGTGTTAAAATGTAAATAATCTCACAAAACTAAAAATAAAAAGTTTTTTAGATTTTAATTTTTCTCGTCTTAAAATGTAAATAATCTCAGAAAACTAAAAATAAAAAGTTTTCTACATTTTAATTTTTCTCGTGTTAAAATGTAAATAATCTCACAAAACTAAAAATAAAAAGTTTTCTAGATTTTTATTTTTCTCGTGTTAAAATGTAAATAATCTCACAAAACTAAAAATAAAAAGTTTTTTAGATTTTAATTTTTCTCGTCTTAAAATGTAAATAATCTCACAAAACTAAAAATAAAAAGTTTTCTACATTTTAATTTTTCTCGTGTTAAAATGTAAATAATCTCACAAAACTAAAAATAAAAAGTTTTTTAGATTTTAATTTTTCTCGTCTAAAAATGTAAATAATCTCACAAAACTAAAAATAAAAAGTTTTCTACATTTTAATTTTTCTCGTGTTAAAATGTAAATAATCTCGCAAAACTAAAAATAAAAAGTTTTCTAGATTTTAATTTTTCTCGTGTTAAAATGTAAATAATCTTGCAAAACTACAAATAAAAAGTTTTCTACATTTTAATTTTTCTCGTGTTAAAATGTAAATAATCTCACAAAACTAAAAATAAAAAGTTTTCTAGATTTTTATTTTTCTCGTGTTAAAATGTAAATAATCTCACAAAACTAAAAATAAAAAGTTTTTTAGATTTTAATTTTTCTCGTCTTAAAATGTAAATAATCTCACAAAACTAAAAATAAAAAGTTTTCTACATTTTAATTTTTCTCGTGTTAAAATGTAAATAATCTCCCAAAACTAAAAATAAAGTTTTCTAGATTTTAATTTTTCTCGTGTTAAAATGTAAATAATCCCACGAAACTAAAAATAAAAAGTTTCCTAGATTTTAACTTTTCTCGTGTTAAAATGTAAATAATCTCACAAAACTAAAAATAAAAAGTTTTCTAGATTTTAATTTTTCTCGTGTTAAAATGTAAATAATCTCACAAAACTAAAAATAAAGTTTTCTAGATTTTAACTTTTCTCGTCTTAAAATGTAAATAATCTCACAAAACTAAAAATAAAAAGTTTTCTACATTTTAATTTTTCTCGTGTTAAAATGTAAATAATCTCACAAAACTAAAAATAAAAAGTTTTCTAGATTTTTATTTTTCTCGTGTTAAAATGTAAATAATCTCACAAAACTAAAAATAAAAAGTGTTTTAGATTTTAATTTTTCTCGTCTTAAAATGTAAATAATCTCACAAAACTAAAAATAAAAAGTTTTCTACATTTTAATTTTTCTCGTGTTAAAATGTAAATAATCTCACAAAACTAAAAATAAAGTTTTCTAGATTTTAATTTTTCTCGTGTTAAAATGTAAATAATCCCACGAAACTAAAAATAAAAAGTTTCCTAGATTTTAACTTTTCTCGTGTTAAAATGTAAATAATCTCGCAAAACTAAAAATAAAAAGTTTTCTAGATTTTAATTTTTCTCGTGTTAAAATGTAAATAATCTCGCAAAACTACAAATAAAAAGTTTTCTAGATTTTAATTTTTCTCGTGTTAAAATGTAAATAATCTCACAAAACTAAAAATAAAAAGTTTTCTAGATTTTTATTTTTCTCGTGTTAAAATGTAAATAATCTCACAAAACTAAAAATAAAAAGTTTTTTAGATTTTAATTTTTCTCGTCTTAAAATGTAAATAATCTCACAAAACTAAAAATAAAAAGTTTTCTACATTTTAATTTTTCTCGTGTTAAAATGTAAATAATCTCACAAAACTAAAAATAAAAACATTTTTAGATTTTAATTTTTCTCGTCTTAAAATGTAAATAATCTCACAAAACTAAAAATAAAAAGTTTTCTACATTTTAATTTTTCTCGTGTTAAAATGTAAATAATCTCACAAAACTAAAAATAAAAAGTTTTCTAGATTTTTATTTTTCTCGTGTTAAAATGTAAATAATCTCACAAAACTAAAAATAAAAAGTTTTTTAGATTTTAATTTTTCTCGTCTTAAAATGTAAATAATCTCACAAAACTAAAAATAAAAAGTTTTCTACATTTTAATTTTTCTCGTGTTAAAATGTAAATAATTTCACAAAACTAAAAATAAAAAGTTTTTTAGATTTTAATTTTTCTCGTCTTAAAATGTAAATAATCTCACAAAACTAAAAATAAAAAGTTTTCTACATTTTAATTTTTCTCGTGTTAAAATGTAAATAATCTCACAAAACTAAAAATAAAGTTTTCTAGATTTTAATTTTTCACGTGTTAAAATGTAAATAATCCCACGAAACTAAAAATAAAAAGTTTCCTTGATTTTAACTTTTCTCGTGTTTAAATGTAAATAATCTCGCAAAACTAAAAATAAAAAGTTTTCTAGATTTTAATTTTTCTCGTGTTAAAATGTAAATAATCTTGCAAAACTACAAATAAAAAGTTTTCTAGATTTTAATTTTTCTCGTGTTAAAATGTAAATAATCTCACAAAACTAAAAATAAAAAGTTTTCTAGATTTTTATTTTTCTCGTGTTACAATGTAAATAATCTCACAAAACTAAAAATAAAAAGTTTTTTAGATTTTAATTTTTCTCGTCTTAAAATGTAAATAATCTCACAAAACTAAAAATAAAAAGTTTTCTAGATTTTAATTTTTCTCGTCTTAAAATGTAAATAATCTCACAAAACTAAAAATAAAGTTTTCTAGATTTTAATTTTTCTCGTGTTAAAATGTAAATAATCTCACAAAACTAAAAATAAAGTTTTCTAGATTTTAATTTTTCTCGTGTTAAAATGTAAATAATCTCACAAAACTAAAAATAAAAAGTTTTCTACATTTTAATTTTTCTCGTGTTAAAATGTAAATAATCTCACAAAACAAAAATAAAAAGTTTTCTAGATTTTAATTTTTCTCGTCTTAAAATGTAAATAATCTCACAAAACTAAAAATAAAAATTTTCTACATTTTAATTTTTCTCGTGTTAAAATGTAAATAATCTCACAAAACTAAAAATAAAGTTTTCTAGATTTTTATTTTTCTCGTGTTAAAATGTAAATAATCTCACAAAACTAAAAATAAAAAGTTTTTTAGATTTTAATTTTTCTCGTCTTAAAATGTAAATAATCTCACAAAACTAAAAATAAAAAGTTTTCTACATTTTAATTTTTCTCGTGTTAAAATGTAAATAATCTCACAAAACTAAAAATAAAGTTTTCTAGATTTTAATTTTTCTCGTGTTAAAATGTAAATAATCCCACGAAACTAAAAATAAAAAGTTTCCTAGATTTTAACTTTTCTCGTGTTAAAATGTAAATAATCTCGCAAAACTAAAAATAAAAAGTTTTCTAGATTTTAATTTTTCTCGTGTTAAAATGTAAATAATCTCGCAAAACTACAAATAAAAAGTTTTCTAGATTTTAATTTTTCTCGTGTTAAAATGTAAATAATCTCACAAAACTAAAAATAAAAAGTTTTCTAGATTTTTATTTTTCTCGTGTTAAAATGTAAATAATCTCACAAAACTAAAAATAAAAAGTTTTTTAGATTTTAATTTTTCTCGTCTTAAAATGTAAATAATCTCACAAAACTAAAAATAAAAAGTTTTCTACATTTTAATTTTTCTCGTGTTAAAATGTAAATAATCTCACAAAACTAAAAATAAAAAGTTTTTTAGATTTTAATTTTTCTCGTCTTAAAATGTAAATAATCTCACAAAACTAAAAATAAAAAGTTTTCTACATTTTAATTTTTCTCGTGTTAAAATGTAAATAATCTCACAAAACTAAAAATAAAAAGTTTTCTGGATTTTTATTTTTCTCGTGTTAAAATGTAAATAATCTCACAAAACTAAAAATAAAAAGTTTTTTAGATTTTAATTTTTCTCGTCTTAAAATGTAAATAATCTCACAAAACTAAAAATAAAAAGTTTTCTACATTTTAATTTTTCTCGTGTTAAAATGTAAATAATCTCACAAAACTAAAAATAAAAAGTTTTTTAGATTTTAATTTTTCTCGTCTAAAAATGTAAATAATCTCACAAAACTAAAAATAAAAAGTTTTCTACATTTTAATTTTTCTCGTGTTAAAATGTAAATAATCTCGCAAAACTAAAAATAAAAAGTTTTCTAGATTTTAATTTTTCTCGTGTTAAAATGTAAATAATCTTTTAAAACTACAAATAAAAAGTTTTCTACATTTTAATTTTTCTCGTGTTAAAATGTAAATAATCTCACAAAACTAAAAATAAAAAGTTTTCTAGATTTTTATTTTTCTCGTGTTAAAATGTAAATAATCTCACAAAACTAAAAATAAAAAGTTTTTTAGATTTTAATTTTTCTCGTCTTAAAATGTAAATAATCTCACAAAACTAAAAATAAAAAGTTTTCTACATTTTAATTTTTCTCGTGTTAAAATGTAAATAATCTCACAAAACTAAAAATAAAGTTTTCTAGATTTTAATTTTTCTCGTGTTAAAATGTAAATAATCCCACGAAACTAAAAATAAAAAGTTTCCTAGATTTTAACTTTTCTCGTGTTAAAATGTAAATAATCTCACAAAACTAAAAATAAAAAGTTTTCTAGATTTTAATTTTTCTCGTGTTAAAATGTAAATAATCTCACAAAACTAAAAATAAAGTTTTCTAGATTTTAACTTTTCTCGTCTTAAAATGTAAATAATCTCACAAAACTAAAAATAAAAAGTTTTCTACATTTTAATTTTTCTCGTGTTAAAATGTAAATAATCTCACAAAACTAAAAATAAAAAGTTTTCTAGATTTTTATTTTTCTCGTGTTAAAATGTAAATAATCTCACAAAACTAAAAATAAAAAGTTTTTTAGATGTTAATTTATCTCGTCTTAAAATGTAAATAATCTCACAAAACTAAAAATAAAAAGTTTTCTACATTTTAATTTTTCTCGTGTTAAAATGTAAATAATCTCACAAAACTAAAAATAAAGTTTTCTAGATTTTAATTTTTCTCGTGTTAAAATGTAAATAATCTTGCAAAACTACAAATAAAAAGTTTTCTAGATTTTAATTTTTCTCGTGTTAAAATGTAAATAATCTCACAAAACTAAAAATAAAAAGTTTTCTAGATTTTTATTTTTCTCGTGTTACAATGTAAATAATCTCACAAAACTAAAAATAAAAAGTTTTTTAGATTTTAATTTTTCTCGTCTTAAAATGTAAATAATCTCACAAAACTAAAAATAAAAAGTTTTCTAGATTTTAATTTTTCTCGTCTTAAAATGTAAATAATCTCACAAAACTAAAAATAAAGTTTTCTAGATTTTAATTTTTCTCGTGTTAAAATGTAAATAATCTCACAAAACTAAAAATAAAGTTTTCTAGATTTTAATTTTTCTCGTGTTAAAATGTAAATAATCTCACAAAACTAAAAATAAAAAGTTTTCTACATTTTAATTTTTCTCGTGTTAAAATGTAAATAATCTCACAAAACAAAAATAAAAAGTTTTCTAGATTTTAATTTTTCTCGTCTTAAAATGTAAATAATCTCACAAAACTAAAAATAAAAATTTTCTACATTTTAATTTTTCTCGTGTTAAAATGTAAATAATCTCACAAAACTAAAAATAAAGTTTTCTAGATTTTTATTTTTCTCGTGTTAAAATGTAAATAATCTCACAAAACTAAAAATAAAAAGTTTTTTAGATTTTAATTTTTCTCGTCTTAAAATGTAAATAATCTCACAAAACTAAAAATAAAAAGTTTTCTACATTTTAATTTTTCTCGTGTTAAAATGTAAATAATCTCACAAAACTAAAAATAAAGTTTTCTAGATTTTAATTTTTCTCGTGTTAAAATGTAAATAATCCCACGAAACTAAAAATAAAAAGTTTCCTAGATTTTAACTTTTCTCGTGTTAAAATGTAAATAATCTCGCAAAACTAAAAATAAAAAGTTTTCTAGATTTTAACTTTTCTCGTGTTAAAATGTAAATAATCTCGCAAAACTAAAAATAAAAAGTTTTCTAGATTTTAATTTTTCTCGTGTTAAAATGTAAATAATCTCGCAAAACTACAAATAAAAAGTTTTCTAGATTTTAATTTTTCTCGTCTTAAAATGTAAATAATCTCACAAAACTAAAAATAAAAAGTGTTCTACATTTTAATTTTTCTCGTCTTAAAATGTAAATAATCTCACAAAACTAAAAATAAAGTTTTCTAGATTTTAATTTTTCTCGTGTTAAAATGTAAATAATCTCACAAAACTAAAAATAAAGTTTTCTAGATTTTAATTTTTCTCGTGTTAAAATGTAAATAATCTCACAAAACTAAAAATAAAAAGTTTTCTACATTTTAATTTTTCTCGTGTTAAAATGTAAATAATCTCACAAAACAAAAATAAAAAGTTTTCTAGATTTTAATTTTTCTCGTCTTAAAATGTAAATAATCTCACAAAACTAAAAATAAAAATTTTCTACATTTTAATTTTTCTCGTGTTAAAATGTAAATAATCTCACAAAACTAAAAATAAAGTTTTCTAGATTTTTATTTTTCTCGTGTTAAAATGTAAATAATCTCACAAAACTAAAAATAAAAAGTTTTTTAGATTTTAATTTTTCTCGTCTTAAAATGTAAATAATCTCACAAAACTAAAAATAAAAAGTTTTCTACATTTTAATTTTTCTCGTGTTAAAATGTAAATAATCTCACAAAACTAAAAATAAAGTTTTCTAGATTTTAATTTTTCTCGTGTTAAAATGTAAATAATCCCACGAAACTAAAAATAAAAAGTTTCCTAGATTTTAACTTTTCTCGTGTTAAAATGTAAATAATCTCGCAAAACTAAAAATAAAAAGTTTTCTAGATTTTAATTTTTCTCGTGTTAAAATGTAAATAATCTCGCAAAACTACAAATAAAAAGTTTTCTAGATTTTAATTTTTCTCGTGTTAAAATGTAAATAATCTCACAAAACTAAAAATAAAAAGTTTTCTAGATTTTTATTTTTCTCGTGTTAAAATGTAAATAATCTCACAAAACTAAAAATAAAAAGTTTTTTAGATTTTAATTTTTCTCGTCTTAAAATGTAAATAATCTCACAAAACTAAAAATAAAAAGTTTTCTACATTTTAATTTTTCTCGTGTTAAAATGTAAATAATCTCACAAAACTAAAAATAAAAAGTTTTTTAGATTTTAATTTTTCTCGTCTTAAAATGTAAATAATCTCACAAAACTAAAAATAAAAAGTTTTCTACATTTTAATTTTTCTCGTGTTAAAATGTAAATAATCTCACAAAACTAAAAATAAAAAGTTTTCTGGATTTTTATTTTTCTCGTGTTAAAATGTAAATAATCTCACAAAACTAAAAATAAAAAGTTTTTTAGATTTTAATTTTTCTCGTCTTAAAATGTAAATAATCTCACAAAACTAAAAATAAAAAGTTTTCTACATTTTAATTTTTCTCGTGTTAAAATGTAAATAATCTCACAAAACTAAAAATAAAAAGTTTTTTAGATTTTAATTTTTCTCGTCTAAAAATGTAAATAATCTCACAAAACTAAAAATAAAAAGTTTTCTACATTTTAATTTTTCTCGTGTTAAAATGTAAATAATCTCGCAAAACTAAAAATAAAAAGTTTTCTAGATTTTAATTTTTCTCGTGTTAAAATGTAAATAATCTTGCAAAACTACAAATAAAAAGTTTTCTATATTTTAATTTTTCTCGTGTTAAAATGTAAATAATCTCACAAAACTAAAAATAAAAAGTTTTCTAGATTTTTATTTTTCTCGTGTTAAAATGTAAATAATCTCACAAAACTAAAAATAAAAAGTTTTTTAGATTTTAATTTTTCTCGTCTTAAAATGTAAATAATCTCACAAAACTAAAAATAAAAAGTTTTCTACATTTTAATTTTTCTCGTGTTAAAATGTAAATAATCTCACAAAACTAAAAATAAAGTTTTCTAGATTTTAATTTTTCTCGTGTTAAAATGTAAATAATCCCACGAAACTAAAAATAAAAAGTTTCCTAGATTTTAACTTTTCTCGTGTTAAAATGTAAATAATCTCACAAAACTAAAAATAAAAAGTTTTCTAGATTTTAATTTTTCTCGTGTTAAAATGTAAATAATCTCACAAAACTAAAAATAAAGTTTTCTAGATTTTAACTTTTCTCGTCTTAAAATGTAAATAATCTCACAAAACTAAAAATAAAAAGTTTTCTACATTTTAATTTTTCTCGTGTTAAAATGTAAATAATCTCACAAAACTAAAAATAAAAAGTTTTCTAGATTTTAATTTTTCTCGTGTTAAAATGTAAATAATCTCACAAAACTAAAAATAAAAAGTTTTTTAGATGTTAATTTATCTCGTCTTAAAATGTAAATAATCTCACAAAACTAAAAATAAAAAGTTTTCTACATTTTAATTTTTCTCGTGTTAAAATGTAAATAATCTCACAAAACTAAAAAAAAAGTTTTCTAGATTTTAATTTTTCTCGTGTTAAAATGTAAATAATCCCACGAAACTAAAAATAAAAAGTTTCCTAGATTTTAACTTTTCTCGTGTTAAAATGTAAATAATCTCCCAAAACTAAAAATAAAAAGTTTTCTAGATTTTAATTTTTCTCGTGTTAAAATGTAAATAATCTCACAAAACTACAAATAAAAAGTTTTCTAGATTTTAATTTTTCTCGTGTTAAAATGTAAATAATCTCACAAAACTAAAAATAAAAAGTTTTCTAGATTTTTATTTTTCTCGTGTTAAAATGTAAATAATCTCACAAAACTAAAAATAAAAAGTTTTTTAGATTTTAATTTTTCTCGTCTTAAAATGTAAATAATCTCACAAAACTAAAAATAAAAAGTTTTCTACATTTTAATTTTTCTCGTGTTAAAATGTAAATAATCTCACAAAACTAAAAATAAAAACATTTTTAGATTTTAATTTTTCTCGTCTTAAAATGTAAATAATCTCACAAAACTAAAAATAAAAAGTTTTCTACATTTTAATTTTTCTCGTGTTAAAATGTAAATAATCTCACAAAACTAAAAATAAAAAGTTTTCTAGATTTTTATTTTTCTCGTGTTAAAATGTAAATAATCTCACAAAACTAAAAATAAAAAGTTTTTTAGATTTTAATTTTTCTCGTCTTAAAATGTAAATAATCTCACAAAACTAAAAATAAAAAGTTTTCTACATTTTAATTTTTCTCGTGTTAAAATGTAAATAATCTCACAAAACTAAAAATAAAAAGTTTTTTAGATTTTAATTTTTCTCGTCTTAAAATGTAAATAATCTCACAAAACTAAAAATAAAAAGTTTTCTACATTTTAATTTTTCTCGTGTTAAAATGTAAATAATCTCACAAAACTAAAAATAAAGTTTTCTAGATTTTAATTTTTCACGTGTTAAAATGTAAATAATCCCACGAAACTAAAAATAAAAAGTTTCCTAGATTTTAACTTTTCTCGTGTTAAAATGTAAATAATCTCGCAAAACTAAAAATAAAAAGTTTTCTAGATTTTAATTTTTCTCGTGTTAAAATGTAAATAATCTTGCAAAACTACAAATAAAAAGTTTTCTAGATTTTAATTTTTCTCGTGTTAAAATGTAAATAATCTCACAAAACTAAAAATAAAAAGTTTTCTAGATTTTTATTTTTCTCGTGTTACAATGTAAATAATCTCACAAAACTAAAAATAAAAAGTTTTTTAGATTTTAATTTTTCTCGTCTTAAAATGTAAATAATCTCACAAAACTAAAAATAAAAAGTTTTCTACATTTTAATTTTTCTCGTGTTAAAATGTAAATAATCTCACAAAACTAAAAATAAAAAGTTTTTTAGATTTTAATTTTTCTCGTCTTAAAATGTAAATAATCTCACAAAACTAAAAATAAAAAGTTTTCTACATTTTAATTTTTCTCGTGTTAAAATGTAAATAATCTCACAAAACTAAAAAAAATGTTTTCTAGATTTTAATTTTTCTCGTGTTAAAATGTAAATAATCCCACGAAACTAAAAATAAAAAGTTTCCTAGATTTTAACTTTTCTCGTGTTAAAATGTAAATAATCTCGCAAAACTAAAAATAAAAAGTTTTCTAGATTTTAATTTTTCTCGTGTTAAAATGTAAATAATCTCGCAAAACTACTAATAAAAAGTCTTCTAGATTTTAATTTTTCTCGTGTTAAAATGTAAATAATCTCACAAAACTAAAAATAAAGTTTTCTAGATTTTAACTTTTCTCGTGTTAAAATGTAAATAATCTCACAAAACTAAAAATACAGTTTTCTAGATTTTAATTTTTCTCGTGTTAAAATGTAAATAATCTCACAAAACTAAAAATAAGTTTTCTAATTTTAATTTTTCTCGTGTTAAAATGTAAATAATCTCACAAAACTAAAAATAAAAAGTGTTTTAGATTTTAATTTTTCTCGTGTTAAAATGTAAATAATCTCACAAAACTAAAAATAAAGTTTTCTACATTTTAACTTTTCTCGTCTTAAAATGTAAATAATCTCACAAAACTAAAAATAAAAAGTTTTCTAGATTTTAATTTTTCTCGTGTTAAAATGTAAATAATCTCACAAAACTAAAAATAAAGTTTTCTAGATTTTAATTTTTCTCGTGTTAAAATGTAAATAATCTCACAAAACTAAAAATAAAAAGTTTTCTAGATTTTAATTTTTCTCGTGTTAAAATGTAAATAATCTCACAAAACTACAAATAAAAAGTTTTCTACATTTTAATTTTTCTCGTCTTTAAATGTAAATAATCTCACAAAACTACAAATAAAAAGTTTTCTAGATTTTAATTTTTCTCGTGTTAAAATGTAAATAATCTCACAAAACTAAAAATAAAAAGTTTTCTAGATTTTAACTTTTATCGTGTTAAAATGTAAATAATCTCACAAAACTAAAAATAAAAAGTTTTTTAGATTTTAATTTTTCTCGTGTTAAAATGTAAATAATCTCACAAAACAAAAAATAAAAAGTGTTTTAGATTTTAATTTTTCTCGTCTTAAAATGTAAATAATCTCACAAAACTAAAAATAAAGTTTTCTAGATTTAAACTTTTCTCGTCTTAAAATGTAAATAATCTCACAAAACAAAAATAAAAAGTTTTCTAGATTTTAATTTTTCTCGTCTTAAAATGTAAATAATCTCACAAAACTAAAAATAAAGTTTTCTAGATTTTAATTTTTCTCGTGTTAAAATGTAAATAATCTCACAAAACTAAAAATAAAGTTTTCTAGATTTTAATTTTTCTCGTGTTAAAATGTAAATAATCTCACAAAACTACAAATAAAAAGTTTTCTACATTTTAATTTTTCTCGTGTTAAAATGTAAATAATCTCACAAAACTAAAAATAAAAAGTTTTCTACATTTTAATTTTTCTCGTGTTAAAATGTAAATAATCTCACAAAACTAAAAATAAAGTTTTCTAGATTTTAATTTTTCTCGTGTTAAAATGTAAATAATCCCACGAAACTAAAAATAAAAAGTTTCCTAGATTTTAACTTTTCTCGTGTTAAAATGTAAATAATCTCGCAAAACTAAAAATAAAAAGTTTTCTAGATTTTAATTTTTCTCGTGTTAAAATGTAAATAATCTCGCAAAACTACAAATAAAAAGTTTTCTAGATTTTAATTTTTCTCGTGTTAAAATGTAAATAATCTCACAAAACTAAAAATAAAAAGTTTTCTAGATTTTTATTTTTCTCGTGTTAAAATGTAAATAATCTCACAAAACTAAAAATAAAAAGTTTTTTAGATTTTAATTTTTCTCGTCTTAAAATGGTAATAATCTCACAAAACTAAAAATAAAAAGTTTTCTACATTTTAATTTTTCTCGTGTTAAAATGTAAATAATCTCACAAAACTAAAAATAAAAAGTTTTCTACATTTTAATTTTTCTCGTGTTAAAATGTAAATAATCTCACAAAACTAAAAATAAAAAGTTTTCTAGATTTTTATTTTTCTCGTGTTAAAATGTAAATAATCTCGCAAAACTAAAAATAAAAAGTTTTCTAGATTTTAATTTTTCTCGTGTTAAAATGTAAATAATCTTGCAAAACTACAAATAAAAAGTTTTCTACATTTTAATTTTTCTCGTGTTAAAATGTAAATAATCTCACAAAACTAAAAATAAAAAGTTTTCTAGATTTTTATTTTTCTCGTGTTAAAATGTAAATAATCTCACAAAACTAAAAATAAAAAGTTTTTTAGATTTTAATTTTTCTCGTCTTAAAATGTAAATAATCTCACAAAACTAAAAATAAAAAGTTTTCTACATTTTAATTTTTCTCGTGTTAAAATGTAAATAATCTCACAAAACTAAAAATAAAGTTTTCTAGATTTTAATTTTTCTCGTGTTAAAATGTAAATAATCCCACGAAACTAAAAATAAAAAGTTTCCTAGATTTTAACTTTTCTCGTGTTAAAATGTAAATAATCTCGCAAAACTAAAAATAAAAAGTTTTCTAGATTTTAATTTTTCTCGTGTTAAAATGTAAATAATCTCGCAAAACTACAAATAAAAAGTTTTCTAGATTTTAATTTTTCTCGTGTTAAAATGTAAATAATCTCACAAAACTAAAAATAAAAAGTTTTCTAGATTTTTATTTTTCTCGTGTTAAAATGTAAATAATCTCACAAAACTAAAAATAAAAAGTTTTTTAGATTTTAATTTTTCTCGTCTTAAAATGTAAATAATCTCACAAAACTAAAAATAAAAAGTTTTCTACATTTTAATTTTTCTCGTGTTAAAATGTAAATAATCTCACAAAACTAAAAATAAAAAGTTTTTTAGATTTTAATTTTTCTCGTCTTAAAATGTAAATAATCTCACAAAACTAAAAATAAAAAGTTTTCTACATTTTAATTTTTCTCGTGTTAAAATGTAAATAATCTCACAAAACTAAAAATAAAAAGTTTTCTAGATTTTTATTTTTCTCGTGTTAAAATGTAAATAATCTCACAAAACTAAAAATAAAAAGTTTTTTAGATTTTAATTTTACTCGTCTTAAAATGTAAATAATCTCACAAAACTAAAAATAAAAAGTTTTCTACATTTTAATTTTTCTCGTGTTAAAATGTAAATAATCTCACAAAACTAAAAATAAAAAGTTTTTTAGATTTTAATTTTTCTCGTCTTAAAATGTAAATAATCTCACAAAACTAAAAATAAAAAGTTTTCTACATTTTAATTTTTCTCGTGTTAAAATGTAAATAATCTCGCAAAACTAAAAATAAAAAGTTTTCTAGATTTTAATTTTTCTCGTGTTAAAATGTAAATAATCTTGCAAAACTACAAATAAAAAGTTTTCTACATTTTAATTTTTCTCGTGTTAAAATGTAAATAATCTCACAAAACTAAAAATAAAAAGTTTTCTAGATTTTTATTTTTCTCGTGTTAAAATGTAAATAATCTCACAAAACTAAAAATAAAAAGTTTTTTAGATTTTAATTTAGCTCGTCTTAAAATGTAAATAATCTCACAAAACTAAAAATAAAAAGTTTTCTACATTTTAATTTTTCTCGTGTTAAAATGTAAATAATCTCACAAAACTAAAAATAAAGTTTTCTAGATTTTAATTTTTCTCGTGTTAAAATGTAAATAATCCCACAAAACTAAAAATAAAAAGTTTCCTAGATTTTAACTTTTCTCGTGTTAAAATGTAAATAATCTCGCAAAACTAAAAATAAAAAGTTTTCTAGATTTTAATTTTTCTCGTGTTAAAATGTAAATAATCTCGCAAAACTACAAATAAAAAGTTTTCTAGATTTTAATTTTTCTCGTGTTAAAATGTAAATAATCTCACAAAACTAAAAATAAAAAGTTTTCTACATTTTAATTTTTCTCGTGTTAAAATGTAAATAATCTCACAAAACTAAAAATAAAAAGTTTTTTAGATTTTAATTTTTCTCGTCTTAAAATGTAAATAATCTCACAAAACTAAAAATAAAAAGTTTTCTACATTTTAATTTTTCTCGTGTTAAAATGTAAATAATCTCACAAAACTAAAAATAAAAAGTTTTTTAGATTTTAATTTTTCTCGTCTTAAAATGTAAATAATCTCACAAAACTAAAAATAAAAAGTTTTCTACATTTTAATTTTTCTCGTGTTAAAATGTAAATAATCTCGCAAAACTAAAAATAAAAAGTTTTCTAGATTTTTATTTTTCTCGTGTTAAAATGTAAATAATCTTGCAAAACTACAAATAAAAAGTTTTCTACATTTTAATTTTTCTCGTGTTAAAATGTAAATAATCTCACAAAACTAAAAATAAAAAGTTTTCTAGATTTTTATTTTTCTCGTGTTAAAATGTAAATAATCTCACAAAACTAAAAATAAAAAGTTTTTTAGATTTTAATTTTTCTCGTCTTAAAATGTAAATCATCTCACAAAACTAAAAATAAAAAGTTTTCTACATTTTAATTTTTCTCGTGTTAAAATGTAAATAATCTCACAAAACTAAAAATAAAGTTTTCTAGATTTTAATTTTTCTCGTCTAAAAATGTAAATAATCTCACAAAACTAAAAATAAAAAGTTTTCTAGATTTTAACTTTTCTCGTGTTAAAATGTAAATAATCTCACAAAACTAAAAATAAAAAGTTTTTTAGATTTTAATTTTACTCGTGTTAAAATGTAAATAATCTCACAAAACTAAAAATAAAAAGTGTTTTAGATTTAATTTTTCTCGTGTTAAAATGTAAATAATCTCACAAAACTAAAAATAAAGTTTTCTAGATTTTAACTTTTCTCGTCTTAAAATGTAAATAATCTCACAAAACTAAAAATAAAAAGTTTTCTAGATTTTAATTTTTCTCGTCTTAAAATGTAAATAATCTCACAAAACTAAAAATAAAGTTTTCTAGATTTTAATTTTTCTCGTGTTAAAATAAAATGTAAATAATCTCACAAACTAAAAATAAAGTTTTCTAGATTTTAATTTTTCTCATGTTAAAATGTAAATAATCTCACAAAACTACAAATAAAAAGTTTTCTACATTTTAATTTTTCTCGTGTTAAAATGTAAATAATCTCACAAAACTAAAAATAAAGTTGTCTACATTTTAATTTTTCTCGTCTTAAAATGTAAATAATCTCACAAAACTAAAAATAAAAAGTTTTCTAGATTTTAATTTTTCTCGTGTTAAAATGTAAATAATCTCACAAAACTAAAAATAAAAAGTTTTTTAGATTTTAATTTTTCTCGTGTTAAAATGTAAATAATCTCACAAAACTAAAAATAAAAAGTTTTCTACATTTTAATTTTTCTCGTGTTAAAATGTAAATAATCTCACAAAACTAAAAATAAAGTTTTCTAGATTTTAATTTTTCTCGTGTTAAAATGTAAATAATCTCACAAAACTAAAAATAAAAAGTTTTCTAGATTTTAATTTTTCTCGTGTTAAAATGTAAATAATCTCACAAAACTACAAATAAAAAGTTTTCTACATTTTAATTTTTCTCGTGTTAAAATGTAAATAATCTCACAAAACTAAAAATAAAGTTTTTTAGATTTTAATTTTTCTCGTCTTAAAATGTAAATAATCTCACAAAACTAAAAATAAAAAGTTTTCTACATTTTTATTTTTCTCGTGTTAAAATGTAAATAATCTCACAAAACTAAAAATAAAGTTTTCTAGATTTTAATTTTTCTCGTCTAAAAATGTAAATAATCTCACAAAACTAAAAATAAAAAGTTTTCTAGATTTTAACTTTTCTCGTGTTAAAATGTAAATAATCTCACAAAACTAAAAATAAAAAGTTTTTTAGATTTTAATTTTTCTCGTGTTAAAATGTAAATAATCTCACAAAACTAAAAATAAAGTTTTCTAGATTTTAATTTTTCTCGTGTTAAAATGTAAATAATCTCACAAAACTAAAAATAAAGTTTTCTAGATTTTAATTTTTCTCGTCTTAAAATGTAAATAATCTCACAAAACTAAAAATAAAGTTTTCTAGATTTTTATTTTTCTCGTGTTAAAATAAAATGTAAATAATCTCACAAAACTAAAAATAAAAAGTTTTCTAGATTTTAATTTTTCTCGTGTTAAAATGTAAATAATCTCACAAAACTAAAAATAAAGTTTTCTAGATTTTAATTTTTCTCGTGTTAAAATGTAAATAATCTCACAAAACTAAAAATAAAGTTTTCTAGATTTTAATTTTTCTCGTGTTAAAATGTAAATAATCTCACAAAACTAAAAATAAAGTTTTCTAGATTTTAACTTTTCTCGTCTTAAAATGTAAATAATCTCACAAAACTAAAAATAAAAAGTTTTCTACATTTTAATTTTTCTCGTCTTAAAATGTAAATAATCTCACAAAACTAAAAATAAAGTTTTCTAGATTTTAATTTTTCTCGTGTTAAAATAAAATGTAAATAATCTCACAAAACTAAAAATAAAAAGTTTTCTAGATTTTAATTTTTCTCGTCTTAAAATGTAAATAATCTCACAAAACTAAAAATAAAGTTTTCTAGATTTTAATTTTTCTCGTGTTAAAATGTAAATAATCTCACAAAACTAAAAATAAAAAGTGTTTTAGATTTTAATTTTTCTCGTGTTAAAATGTAAATAATCTCACAAAACTAAAAATAAAAAGTTTTCTACATTTTAATTTTTCTCGTGTTAAAATGTAAATAATCTCACAAAACTAAAAATAAAGTTGTCTACATTTTAATTTTTCTCGTCTTAAAATGTAAATAATCTCACAAAACTAAAAATAAAAAGTTTTCTAGATTTTAATTTTTCTCGTGTTAAAATGTAAATAATCTCACAAAACTAAAAATAAAAAGTTTTTTAGATTTTAATTTTTCTCGTGTTAAAATGTAAATAATCTCACAAAACTAAAAATAAAAAGTTTTCTACATTTTAATTTTTCTCGTGTTAAAATGTAAATAATCTCACAAAACTAAAAATAAAGTTTTCTAGATTTTAATTTTTCTCGTGTTAAAATGTAAATAATCTCACAAAACTAAAAATAAAGTTTTCTAGATTTTAATTTTTCTCGTGTTAAAATGTAAATAATCTCACAAAACTAAAAATAAAGTTTTCTAGATTTTAACTTTTCTCGTCTTAAAATGTAAATAATCTCACAAAACTAAAAATAAAAAGTTTTCTACATTTTTATTTTTCTCGTCTTAAAATGTAAATAATCTCACAAAACTAAAAATAAAGTTTTCTAGATTTTAATTTTTCTCGTGTTAAAATAAAATGTAAATAATCTCACAAAACTAAAAATAAAAAGTTTTCTAGATTTTAATTTTTCTCGTCTTAAAATGTAAATAATCTCACAAAACTAAAAATAAAGTTTTCTAGATTTTAATTTTTCTCGTGTTAAAATGTAAATAATCTCACAAAACTAAAAATAAAAAGTGTTTTAGATTTTAATTTTTCTCGTGTTAAAATGTAAATAATCTCACAAAACTAAAAATAAAGTTTTCTAGATTTTAACTTTTCTCGTCTTAAAATGTAAATAATCTCACAAAACTAAAAATAAAAAGTTTTCTACATTTTAATTTTTCTCGTCTTAAAATGTAAATAATCTCACAAAACTAAAAATAAAGTTTTCTAGATTTTAATTTTTCTCGTGTTAAAATAAAATGTAAATAATCTCACAAAACTAAAAATAAAATTTTCTAGATTTTAATTTTTCTCGTGTTAAAATAAAATGTAAATAATCTCACAAAACTAAAAATAAAGTTTTCTAGATTTTAATTTTTCTCATGTTAAAATGTAAATAATCTCACAAAACTACAAATAAAAAGTTTTCTAGATTTTAATTTTTCTCGTGTTAAAATGTAAATAATCTCACAAAACTAAAAATAAAAAGTTTTCTACATTTTAATTTTTCTCGTGTTAAAATGTAAATAATCTCACAAAACTAAAAATAAAGTTGTCTACATTTTAATTTTTCTCGTCTTAAAATGTAAATAATCTCACAAAACTAAAAATAAAAAGTTTTCTAGATTTTAATTTTTCTCGTGTTAAAATGTAAATAATCTCACAAAACTAAAAATAAAAAGTTTTTTAGATTTTAATTTTTCTCGTGTTAAAATGTAAATAATCTCACAAAACTAAAAATAAAAAGTTTTCTACATTTTAATTTTTCTCGTGTTAAAATGTAAATAATCTCACAAAACTAAAAATAAAGTTTTCTAGATTTTAATTTTTCTCGTGTTAAAATGTAAATAATCTCACAAAACTAAAAATAAAGTTTTCTACATTTTAATTTTTCTCGTGTTAAAATGTAAATAATCTCACAAAACTACAAATAAAAAGTTTTCTACATTTTAATTTTTCTCGTGTTAAAATGTAAATAATCTCACAAAACTAAAAATAAAGTTTTTTAGATTTTAATTTTTCTCGTCTTAAAATGTAAATAATCTCACAAAACTAAAAATAAAAAGTTTTCTACATTTTAATTTTTCTCGTGTTAAAATGTAAATAATCTCACAAAACTAAAAATAAAGTTTTCTAGATTTTAATTTTTCTCGTGTTAAAATAAAATGTAAATAATCTCACAAAACTAAAAATAAAATTTTCTAGATTTTAATTTTTCTCGTGTTAAAATAAAATGTAAATAATCTCACAAAACTAAAAATAAAGTTTTCTAGATTTTAATTTTTCTCATGTTAAAATGTAAATAATCTCACAAAACTACAAATAAAAAGTTTTCTAGATTTTAATTTTTCTCGTGTTAAAATGTAAATAATCTCACAAAACTAAAAATAAAAAGTTTTCTACATTTTAATTTTTCTCGTGTTAAAATGTAAATAATCTCACAAAACTAAAAATAAAGTTGTCTACATTTTAATTTTTCTCGTCTTAAAATGTAAATAATCTCACAAAACTAAAAATAAAAAGTTTTCTAGATTTTAATTTTTCTCGTGTTAAAATGTAAATAATCTCACAAAACTAAAAATAAAAAGTTTTTTAGATTTTAATTTTTCTCGTGTTAAAATGTAAATAATCTCACAAAACTAAAAATAAAAAGTTTTCTACATTTTAATTTTTCTCGTGTTAAAATGTAAATAATCTCACAAAACTAAAAATAAAGTTTTCTAGATTTTAATTTTTCTCGTGTTAAAATGTAAATAATCTCACAAAACTAAAAATAAAGTTTTCTAGATTTTAATTTTTCTCGTGTTAAAATGTAAATAATCTCACAAAACTACAAATAAAAAGTTTTCTACATTTTAATTTTTCTCGTGTTAAAATGTAAATAATCTCACAAAACTAAAAATAAAGTTTTTTAGATTTTAATTTTTCTCGTCTTAAAATGTAAATAATCTCACAAAACTAAAAATAAAAAGTTTTCTACATTTTAATTTTTCTCGTGTTAAAATGTAAATAATCTCACAAAACTAAAAATAAAGTTTTCTAGATTTTAATTTTTCTCGTCTAAAAATGTAAATAATCTCACAAAACTAAACATAAAAAGTTTTCTAGATTTTAACTTTTCTCGTGTTAAAATGTAAATAATCTCACAAAACTAAAAATAAAAAGTTTTTTAGATTTTAATTTTTCTCGTGTTAAAATGTAAATAATCCCACGAAACTAAAAATAAAAAGTTTCCTAGATTTTAACTTTTCTCGTGTTAAAATGTAAATAATCTCGCAAAACTAAAAATAAAAAGTTTTCTAGATTTTAATTTTTCTCGTCTTAAAATGTAAATAATCTCACAAAACTAAAAATAAAAAGTTTTCTACATTTTAATTTTTCTCGTGTTAAAATGTAAATAATCTCACAAAACTAAAAATAAAAAGTTTTCTGGATTTTAATTTTTCTCGTGTTAAAATGTAAATAATCTCACAAAACTTAAAATAAAAAGTTTTCTAGATTTTAATTTTTCTCGTGTTAAAATGTAAATAATCTCACAAAACTAAAAATAAAGTTTTCTAGATTTTAATTTTTCTCGTGTTAAAATGTAAATAATCTCACAAAACTAAAAATAAAAAGTTGTCTACATTTTAATTTTTCTCGTGTTAAAATGTAAATAATCTCACAAAACTAAAAATAAAAAGTTTTCTAGATTTTAATTTTTCTCGTGTTAAAATGTAAATAATCTCACAAAACTTAAAATAAAAAGTTTTCTAGATTTTAATTTTTCTCGTGTTAAAATGTAAATAATCTCACAAAACTAAAAATAAAAAGTTTTTTAGATTTTAATTTTTCTCGTGTTAAAATGTAAATAATCTCACAAAACTAAAAAAAAAATTTCTAGATTTTAATTTTTCTCGTGTTAAAATGTAAATAATCTCACAAAACTAAAAATAAAGTTTTCTAGATTTTAACTTTTCTCGTCTTAAAATGTAAATAATCTCACAAAACTAAAAATAAAAAGTTTTCTACATTTTAATTTTTCTCGTCTTAAAATGTAAATAATCTCACAAAACTAAAAATAAAGTTTTCTAGATTTTAATTTTTCTCGTGTTAAAATAAAATGTAAATAATCTCACAAAACTAAAAATAAAAAGTTTTCTAGATTTTAATTTTTCTCGTCTTAAAATGTAAATAATCTCACAAAACTAAAAATAAAGTTTTCTAGATTTTAATTTTTCTCGTGTTAAAATGTAAATAATCTCACAAAACTAAAAATAAAAAGTGTTTTAGATTTTAATTTTTCTCGTGTTAAAATGTAAATAATCTCACAAAACTAAAAATAAAGTTTTCTAGATTTTAACTTTTCTCGTCTTAAAATGTAAATAATCTCACAAAACTAAAAATAAAAAGTTTTCTACATTTTAATTTTTCTCGTCTTAAAATGTAAATAATCTCACAAAACTAAAAATAAAGTTTTCTAGATTTTAATTTTTCTCGTGTTAAAATAAAATGTAAATAATCTCACAAAACTAAAAATAAAATTTTCTAGATTTTAATTTTTCTCGTGGTAAAATAAAATGTAAATAATCTCACAAAACTAAAAATAAAGTTTTCTAGATTTTAATTTTTCTCATGTTAAAATGTAAATAATCTCACAAAACTACAAATAAAAAGTTTTCTAGATTTTAATTTTTCTCGTGTTAAAATGTAAATAATCTCACAAAACTAAAAATAAAAAGTTTTCTACATTTTAATTTTTCTCGTGTTAAAATGTAAATAATCTCACAAAACTAAAAATAAAGTTGTCTACATTTTAATTTTTCTCGTCTTAAAATGTAAATAATCTCACAAAACTAAAAATAAAAAGTTTTCTAGATTTTAATTTTTCTCGTGTTAAAATGTAAATAATCTCACAAAACTAAAAATAAAAAGTTTTTTAGATTTTAATTTTTCTCGTGTTAAAATGTAAATAATCTCACAAAACTAAAAATAAAAAGTTTTCTACATTTTAATTTTTCTCGTGTTAAAATGTAAATAATCTCACAAAACTAAAAATAAAGTTTTCTAGATTTTAATTTTTCTCGTGTTAAAATGTAAATAATCTCACAAAACTAAAAATAAAGTTTTCTAGATTTTAATTTTTCTCGTGTTAAAATGTAAATAATCTCACAAAACTACAAATAAAAAGTTTTCTACATTTTAATTTTTCTCGTGTTAAAATGTAAATAATCTCACAAAACTAAAAATAAAGTTTTTTAGATTTTAATTTTTCTCGTCTTAAAATGTAAATAATCTCACAAAACTAAAAATAAAAAGTTTTCTACATTTTAATTTTTCTCGTGTTAAAATGTAAATAATCTCACAAAACTAAAAATAAAGTTTTCTAGATTTTAATTTTTCTCGTCTAAAAATGTAAATAATCTCACAAAACTAAACATAAAAAGTTTTCTAGATTTTAACTTTTCTCGTGTTAAAATGTAAATAATCTCACAAAACTAAAAATAAAAAGTTTTTTAGATTTTAATTTTTCTCGTGTTAAAATGTAAATAATCCCACGAAACTAAAAATAAAAAGTTTCCTAGATTTTAACTTTTCTCGTGTTAAAATGTAAATAATCTCACAAAACTAAAAATAAAGTTTTCTAGATTTTAATTTTTCTCGTGTTAAAATGTAAATAATCTCACAAAACTAAAAATAAAAAGTTGTCTACATTTTAATTTTTCTCGTGTTAAAATGTAAATAATCTCACAAAACTAAAAATAAAAAGTTTTCTAGATTTTAATTTTTCTCGTGTTAAAATGTAAATAATCTCACAAAACTAAAAATAAAAAGTTTTTTAGATTTTAATTTTTCTCGTCTTAAAATGTAAATAATCTCACAAAACTAAAAATAAAAAGTGTTTTAGATTTTAATTTTTCTCGTGTTAAAATGTAAATAATCTCACAAAACTAAGAATAAGTTTTTTAGATTTTAATTTTTCTCGTGTTAAAATGTAAATTATCTCACAAAACTAAAAATAAAAAGTTTTCTAGATTTTAATTTTTCTCGTGTTAAAATGTAAATAATCTCACAAAACTAAAAATAAAAAGTTTTCTAGATTTTAATTTTTCTTGTGTTAAAATAAAATGTAAATAATCTCACAAAACTAAAAATAAAGTTTTCTAGATTTTAATTTTTCTCGTGTTAAAATGTAAATAATCTCACAAAACTAAAAATAAAAAGTGTTTTAGATTTTAATTTTTCTCGTGTTAAAATGTAAATAATCTCACAAAACTAAAAATAAAGTTTTCTAGATTTTAACTTTTCTCGTCTTAAAATGTAAATAATCTCACAAAACTAAAAATAAAAAGTTTTCTACATTTTAATTTTTCTCGTCTTAAAATGTAAATAATCTCACAAAACTAAAAATAAAGTTTTCTAGATTTTAATTTTTCTCGTGTTAAAATAAAATGTAAATAATCTCACAAAACTAAAAATAAAAAGTTTTCTAGATTTTAATTTTTCTCGTCTTAAAATGTAAATAATCTCACAAAACTAAAAATAAAGTTTTCTAGATTTTAATTTTTCTCGTGTTAAAATAAAATGTAAATAATCTCACAAAACTAAAAATAAAATTTTCTAGATTTTAATTTTTCTCGTGTTAAAATAAAATGTAAATAATCTCACAAAACTAAAAATAAAGTTTTCTAGATTTTAATTTTTCTCATGTTAAAATGTAAATAATCTCACAAAACTACAAATAAAAAGTTTTCTAGATTTTAATTTTTCTCGTGTTAAAATGTAAATAATCTCACAAAACTAAAAATAAAAAGTTTTCTACATTTTAATTTTTCTCGTGTTAAAATGTAAATAATCTCACAAAACTAAAAATAAAGTTGTCTACATTTTAATTTTTCTCGTCTTAAAATGTAAATAATCTCACAAAACTAAAAATAAAAAGTTTTCTAGATTTTAATTTTTCTCGTGTTAAAATGTAAATAATCTCACAAAACTAAAAATAAAAAGTTTTTTAGATTATAATTTTTCTCGTGTTAAAATGTAAATAATCTCACAAAATTAAAAATAAAAAGTTTTCTACATTTTAATTTTTCTCGTGTTAAAATGTAAATAATCTCACAAAACTAAAAATAAAGTTTTCTAGATTTTAATTTTTCTCGTGTTAAAATGTAAATAATCTCACAAAACTAAAAATAAAAAGTTTTCTAGATTTTAATTTTTCTCGTGTTAAAATGTAAATAATCTCACAAAACTACAAATAAAAAGTTTTCTACATTTTAATTTTTCTCGTGTTAAAATGTAAATAATCTCACAAAACTAAAAATAAAGTTTTTTAGATTTTAATTTTTCTCGTCTTAAAATGTAAATAATCTCACAAAACTAAAAATAAAAAGTTTTCTACATTTTAATTTTTCTCGTGTTAAAATGTAAATAATCTCACAAAACTAAAAATAAAGTTTTCTAGATTTTAATTTTTCTCGTCTAAAAATGTAAATAATCTCACAAAACTAAAAATAAAAAGTTTTCTAGATTTTAACTTTTCTCGTGTTAAAATGTAAATAATCTCACAAAACTAAAAATAAAAAGTTTTTTAGATTTTAATTTTTCTCGTGTTAAAATGTAAATAATCCCACGAAACTAAAAATAAAAAGTTTCCTAGATTTTAACTTTTCTCGTGTTAAAATGTAAATAATCTCGCAAAACTAAAAATAAAAAGTTTTCTAGATTTTAATTTTTCTCGTCTTAAAATGTAAATAATCTCACAAAACTAAAAATAAAGTTTTCTAGATTTTAATTTTTCTCGTGTTAAAATGTAAATAATCTCACAAAACTAAAAATAAAAAGTTTTCTAGATTTTAATTTTTCTCGTGTTAAAATGTAAATAATCTCACAAAACTTAAAATAAAAAGTTTTCTAGATTTTAATTTTTCTCGTGTTAAAATGTAAATAATCTCACAAAACTAAAAATAAAGTTTTCTAGATTTTAATTTTTCTCGTGTTAAAATGTAAATAATCTCACAAAACTAAAAATAAAAAGTTGTCTACATTTTAATTTTTCTCGTGTTAAAATGTAAATAATCTCACAAAACTAAAAATAAAAAGTTTTCTAGATTTTTATTTTTCTCGTGTTAAAATGTAAATAATCTCACAAAACTTAAAATAAAAAGTTTTCTAGATTTTAATTTTTCTCGTGTTAAAATGTAAATAATCTCACAAAACTAAAAATAAAAAGTTTTTTAGATTTTAATTTTTCTCGTCTTAAAATGTAAATAATCTCACAAAACTAAAAATAAAAAGTGTTTTAGATTTTAATTTTTCTCGTGTTAAAATGTAAATAATCTCACAAAACTAAAAATTAGTTTTTTAGATTTTAATTTTTCTCGTGTTAAAATGTAAATTATCTCACAAAACTAAAAATAAAAAGTTTTCTAGATTTTAATTTTTCTCGTGTCAAAATGTAAATAATCTCACAAAACTAAAAATAAAGTTGTCTACATTTTAATTTTTCTCGTGTTAAAATGTAAATAATCTCACAAAACTAAAAATAAAGTTTTCTAGATTTTAATTTTTCTCGTGTTAAAATGTAAATAATCTCACAAAATTAAAAATAAAAAGTTTTCTAGATTTTAATTTTTCTCGTGTTAAAATGTAAATAATCTCACAAAACTAAAAATAAAAAGTTTTCTAGATTTTAATTTTTCTCGTGTTAAAATGTAAATAATCTCACAAAACTAAAAATAAAAAGTTTTCTAGATTTTAACTTTTCTTGTGTTAAAATGTAAATAATCTCACAAAACTAAAGATTAAAAAGATATGTGAAGAGTTTTTTCTCGAAACTCAATTTTGTTAATTGATTTACGAAGTTTGAATACAAATGGAAAACAGACAAAATAAATTCAGTTATGATTAAGCGTCATGGCAGTTATGGCCACTGAATGTGATGCATACTTTCTGTAACCTACTTTTCTTAGTAAACATTTTTTTATAATACATACTGTTTTTATATTGATTGTTACCGACCTTTGAATGGTGGTGAGCATTAGAGATGAACATCTCTCATCACTGGCGTTTAGAATTTATTTCAACACTAACTTGTATTGCACTAGAAACAAAGATTCGAACCAGTAATGCCCACAGAATTAGTGTAACAACTGGTGAGCATTTGAAGATCAACATCTCTCATCACTTATTTGAACATACCTTGCATCACAGAACACACGAAGTAATGATCCGAACCATAGTTAAAGACAAAATAATTTTCAGTAATAATAATATTACTAATAATATTATTTATAATAATATTATTAGTAATAATATTACAACACAACAAAGTAATAATTCGAATAATAGTAGAGACAAAATAATCGGATTTATTAAGTCCATTATATTCTTTGAACGTAGACAAGCAATTCAGTTTTATTCAGATAAAAAATAAATTGGACATAAGTTGCCAAAAAGTTCAGCATGTTCAGACATAATCATTTAGAAAAGTGGAATTTTATTTCATGAAGAAAATTTTCAATATTACTACTAATAATACTTATAAGTTTCATATAGTAAAAGAATCTACTTCAGTTTAATGTGAAATAATAGTATACATATATACAAGAAAACTAGACTCAATTTTTTCACTATAAATATATTCATATTTAAAAGCATTCATTCAATTTTCTAACATAAATATATTCATATCGACAAACTTTCATTCAATTTTATTAACATTAATATATTGACATCTACAAACCTTTATTCAATTTATTAACATAAATATATTATATCTACAAGCTTTCAATCAATTTTTCTAACATAAATATATAAATATCTACAAACTTTCATGCAATTTTATTAACATTAATATATTCATATCTACAAACTTTTATTCAATTTCATTAACATTAATATATTCATATCTACAAACTTTTATGCAATTTTATTAAAATTAATATATTCATATCTACAAACTTTTATTCAATTTCATTAACATTAATATATTCATATCTACAAACTTTTATGCAATTTTATTAACATTAATATATTCATATCTACAAACTTTTATTAAATTTTTCTAACATAAATATATTCATATCTACAAGCTTTCAATAAATTTTTCTAACATAAATATATTCATATCTACAAACTGTCAATAGATTTTATTAACATAAATATTATCATATCTACAACATAACATTAACATAAAAATATTCATATCTACAGGCTATCAATCAATTTTTCTAACATAAATAAATTCATATCTCTAAACTATCATTCAATTTTTCTAACATAAATAAATTCATATCTCTAAACTATCATTCAATTTTTCTAACATAAATAAATTCATATCTCTAAACTATCATTCAATTTTTCTAATATAAATATATTCATATCTGAAAAGTTTAATTCAATTTTATTAACATAAATATATCAATATCGACAAGCTTTCAAGTAATTTTTCTAGCATAAATATATTCATATCTACAAACTTACATTCAATTTTATTAACATAATTATATTCATATCTAAAAACTTTTATTCAATTTATTAACATGAATATATTCGTATCTAAAAATTACAATCAATTTAATTAACATTAGTATATTCATATCTAAAAATTTTAATTCAATTTTTTTAACATAAATATATTCATATCTACATCCATTCAGTTCAAAAGAAAGAAGTTGAGTAATAACATAATGCAGGACATAAAACCTTATATGGAAACACAAACATTGGAAATGGATTGAAACAGTAAAGAAAAGCCATTCAACTAAGTCGACAACTCAAACGTCCAACACTAGAACATTTGAACAAGATATGATAAACATGCAGTAATCCGCTCCAAAGCAACTTCCATTCGCTCACTCCTAGTTAAGTTGTTCATCCAAGTTCATAGAATTTTCTCATAATGGTTTGTTCACAAACTACAGAATCCCTAGAGAATCCGATAATTCAATTTTATAGCAAGGATGTAGTTATCTGTAATATGAGATCATTTCCTTTTATATTTTTTTACAAATTTTTAAATTGATTACAAAAAACTTTTTTGCATGTGGTGTATGACGACAAAATTTATTTCTTTTTGCCTTTTTCACATTTCATATTCCTTTTGGTTATTATTTCACAAATTGATATAATTGTGTTTACTTATTACTAAAGATGGTCATTGTAAAAAAAGATGACAAACCTTAATAAGTCAAATTAAAAAAATTACAATGGACAATCGATGAATCTTTAAGAAATGATCAAAATTGTTTAAAATGGCAAATTATGAAATTTTTTCATTTTTATGCTGTTTCACTCTAAATTCGGAATATTGTAATTCGGAATGCAGAAGGCTTCTAATTGGGATCATGTCAAACAGGCACATGTGGGGGAGTTGGGCAATAAAATGTTTGTTCAGATTACAATCTTTTGCAGGTTAATAAGGGGAGCAGAAAAAAGGAGGGGAATTAAAATTTAATCCAAATGAAGAAACTATTAGAGTAGAAGGATTTCTGGCATTACCAGTGAAGAGGTGGGGTTTTGCTACTTCTTAGGTTAATCACGAATATTTACCTCGAAATGGATCAAGTTCTATGAGTTCTTCAAAGCACATTTTATTAGCATCCTTATAAAACAGACAAAAGGATGATACGTTGTGACGATCGGGCAAAAGTTGGAGCTTGGCCTTTATTTCACAATCTCTTTTATTTAACACTCATTTTTGGATCATGTGTAGGAGTGAGAAATTAGTGATAGATGCACCAGCCTAAATGTGACAACAAAACCCCAGGCTTGAGTGAATTGTAGCTTTTTGATTATATTCTCTAATGTAAGTAATTTCCTATTAGGTTGACAAGAAGGTTTTTTTCAAAATTTAAAATTTTAGATTTTAAAGATGTATTTTCAAATAAGTTTTGTTATAATACGTTGACTTTATTCTTTTAAAGAGCGTTCGTCTATCTCATCATTTAAATTACACTAATGTGAAAACAATTATGTTCACTTTTTAGAATGTTGAAAACAAATTGAAAAAAGCAAATTCACACATTTTTCTTATCCAGGCTAGGCTGAATAAGAAAAATAATTTCCATAGAAAAGCATAAATTCTCATAACTTTTAAACTACTGATGGTATTTCAAACGGTTTTAAGCATCTTTTACATAGCTCTTTTCATGCACGTTGATAAAATAACAATTATCTAAAAAGAAATAGCATATGATTTGTCACGCAAAGCCTTTCGTACCAATCATTGTAAAAGGATTTGCATATATAATTATCTACACAACTAGCTATCCTTACCTTATCCAGTGCATGGTATATGCGTTCAAAGGTAACAATTGAAATATCTGCAGTTTCTAATCATATCCTTTCTAAAAGAAAGAAAAATACATGTTGTCCTCAATGGTGAGACATCCACAAGCTGTAATATAGATGGACTTCAGGGAGTTAATCCTTGGACTTTTATTATTTCTTGAATTAAAAAATGACCAGTGTCTCAAAGATAGGCGTATTGGCTTAAAACACCATGCTCTATAATAGACTTGAGGGAAAAATGAAGTACACATATCTAAGGTTATGGTAGAGACCTTAAAAATAATCTTGAGTCTGTAATGGAACTAATAGCTGTATATAGATGGTTGCATTTAATGCTACTAAGATTATTTTTTGTTTCCTTTAACAATTACAAGGAACTTCAACCAATGATTTCCATAACAGATAACAGCCAACCTGAGAACTAATCATTCAAAAGAACATTGTTAAATAAACAGTGCTTAATTCACTGATATTTCGGTAGTTCGAGAAATTAATTTTTCTTCAAGTTATATCAAATTCATTAGTACAGACTTTAGGGCCTTTTTTGGTAATGTTCCTGTAAAAAAAATTTTTTTTCAATAATTAGAATTTACGATACTTTATTTTTATAAAAATAACAAAAAAAAATTCATGCATTTTTATTTACTACTGAAAACCATAGCTTTAATAGGGTCAAAATGTTTATACTTTTTTAGCATCGGCATTCATTTTGCACGTACCTATGAATAAGTGAATAAATGTGCATACATAGGGTTTTATTATAAATCCCTTCTCCACATGTTAAGAATGGTTTTCTAAATAGTAACGATCTTTAATCTATGACGTCTACAGGTTACTTGAAAATGGAACGGCCTTCTATTTACATTGGCCATGCTTGAATAAGAATGGCTTTCTAAATAATAATGTCATTATTTATACATCTATCTAATCGACAAACCCTGGGTAGGGTAATTTTAATGGCTGCTTAGGTATAGGACCTGGTTTTGAATGCAGGCTAGTCATAATATTTTTTTAAATTTTCGGTTAATTTTTGATTATGTTTAAAAGATTACAACTTAAAGTTAATTTCTCAAAGATAAAAAAGTGTGTGAAATAAAAAATACATGGAATAATTTTATCTCAAATCTGAAAAACCGTATATTTCATGTAAAAATTAATCATGACAAATATTGTGTTTACATTTTTCTGGAAAGAGAAAATAAGTTTTCTGGAATTATTTCCAAGTGAAGTATTAAGTTAAAGTCTTAAAATAATGAATTAATGCAATAAATGTACTTAACTGTTGCTAAAAAGGGTAATAATTATCCAAAAATGTGGCCATGGTAGCAACAAGATTAGTTTTGTGTGTAAAAAAAAAAAAAAAAAAGACATGACGGCAAAATTCAAAGTACGGAAGCACATTAATGAGATAATTTCATTATTATTTAACAATGTTCCGACATATCGAGCATTTTTTTTTTTTACAGTTGCAAACTCCTCCTTTCATTAAAAAATTCAGGAAATCAAGCAATTTTTATGAATTTAAACTTGCAGAAATGTTAATTAAATTCATTAATTATACTGACAATTTATTCATTGAAAAAAAAGTTAACACTATTATTTATTAATATCTATACAGAATGCAAAGTGGAAAGGAAACGATTTATAATTATTGAAAAAATTAACATTTAAAAAAATACAAACTTACATTTTAATCAATCGGAGGGTTTGTATTACTGTACACATAGATTCGAAAAAGTTGTCAAAAAACACATATATAGCAAATAAATGTTATCAAAGGCAAGATAAGTTACTTTTCTACCAAACTGGATATATTTTTCGTGTTTTTATTCAATGTAACATGTTTATTCAGCTAAAAAACCATACAGTGTTTACCGATGTATTGTAACATTCAAGATGGCGTCTGGTTCTCTCTTTAACACGGTAAGTGTGGGAAAAGATGTTATAAATAAAAAACCGGATAAAATACTGTTAAAAACTCGCTCAATATATGTTACCGTGACATAGGTTGACATATATTCGGCGGGTTTTTAATAGTATTTTGTATAGTTTTTTTTTTATTTATAACACCTTTTTCCATACTTACGGTGTTAAAGAGGGTGTGAGACGCCATCTTGAATTTTCGAATACATCGGTAAACACTGTATGTTTTTCGAGCTGAATAAATATGTTACATTGAATAAAAACACAAAAAATGTATCCGGTTTGGCAGAAAAGTAACTTATCTTGCCTTTGATAACATTTATTTGTTATATATTTGTTTTTTTGACAACTTTTTCGAATCTATGTGTACAGTAATACAAACCCCAATCGGAATATTTATGTGAAATTTAAAGTCGACTTTACACAATTTGCAACGTATTTGAAAATGACATCCGATGGTTGGAGGGAAAATGTGAGGGGAAGGAAGGGGCAAAATTGACGGATTTCCTTTTCTTTTCGAGAATGAGCATCCATACTTACCAACATGAAACGTTTGTATAATTCTTTCCATTTTTAATTTAATTATTTTTGTATGTTCTTGTTTTTGAATTTAATTTTTTTTTACTTTATTTTCCGTGATTATATGAATATTATGTTACATTGACGATTATGCGTTCTTGTGTGCAATAAAAATATTAGAATCTTACATATAAAGATTACGTTAAAAATTTAACTGTAAAAAAATACAAAATACTTTGTAAAATTAATTTTTTTTTTTGCGAGAAATATTGAATAACCGATGCTTAATTCAATGACAATATCGGTAGTTCAGGAAATTAATTTTTCTTCGAGTTTCCTTTCATAAAAAAGCCGAAATAAATTCTTGCATTTTTTTTTTTTTTTTTTTTTACTACAGAAAACCATTAGTAAAGGTGTTTTTGTTATAGAAAATAATACATTTTCACTCGGATTAAAATAAAAACTAATTAGTTCATTATATTCCGCGATCATTACTTGATACATACTGTAAATTTCATTAAAATTAGTTAATTTTCTGATTTTTGGTGGATTTTTAAGTAAAAGGAGAGGTCAAAATGTTCATACACTTTGAGCCGGCATTCATTTTGCCCGTACCAAACAAACCTCTAAACAAAAGTGGTTTCTTCTCCCCTACCCTTGTCACGTTTACAAGGATTTCCCTTTCGCCTACCCTCCTTTATTTATAAGATCCACTTCTAGTCATTTTGCTAATTCTTTTTATAAACGATTGGCGCCATCAAAACAAAATCTTTTGGGTAAAATCCCTTGAGAGCGTACGGTGGTTCTATGAGAAAATAAAGCTGTGTAGACACAATAAATGTTTCTTTTCCGTACCTCATGTTATACTGGTCGGCCATATTAGATATTAATCGTTACTTGTTTACATGAGACACACACACATTTAAATCATGATTTTCTCTAGTCCAGATGGGTGCAGTAAATAAAGTTTTAACTCGAAATGGCCCTTAATGTACTAATGTATAACATAAGACACAGAAAAGAAACATAACGCCTACACAGCTTTATTTTCTCATATAACCACCATACGCTCTCAAGGGATATTACCATCTTTTGTTAAAATGTGTAAAAAAAAAAAACGAAAATTAAAGAAAAATTCATTTTTTATGACTTCAATTATCTAATGACTCGTCTGCATTAATGAATTGACTACAAGATTTCTCAATTCATAAATTTTTCTTAGAAAATCATAAAAGGAATTCAATACTTACTTTTGTTTCCAATCTGTTTTCGAATGACTAATCTACTTTCAAGAAAGAAACGAATGAAAATAAAAAAAACTTCCTCTCACATTAAACGTAAAAAAGAAAAATGCAAGATGGCGTAGGGCAAGTTCGCAGAAAATGAAAAAAAAACATCGGAAAACAATTTCGTAGTATTGCCGATTTATTTTTTTTTTATCATTAATAATTCAATATTTTAAATATTTTGTGGTGAAAATAGGAATGACACGCCATGTTTTATTTACGTTAACGACAACCGTGACCTCCGTATAAAGGTCACGGGTCAACACGAGATGAGTTGTTAGAGGAGGAGGAAACATTAATGGTTGAAACTGGTCACATCACTTTCTCCGCTTTTTCTTTTTTTTTTTTTTTCATGTTTTACATTTCATCTGGGTAATATTGACGATAACTCTTCAGTTATGAAGACTGAAAAGTCGAACAACGCGATGACCACATGTTTATCGTTCTTCTCCGTTCGTAACATTTCGACTTTTGTTTTTAGTATTGACTGTATATAATATTTAAATTTATTTACTTATTGCAAATAAATACATTAGATAATTTGGTGCTTCTACACATTATTGCCGAAATTGGAGACGCCATTTTATTTCACGCACCTGCTCTCCAAATTTAGGGGAGAAATCATTATATTAAACTGTAGCCGAAGCATGAAATAATAATAAAAATAAATAACAAAAAAATCAACTTCCGGAAAGAACTATGAAAAAAAGTAAATAAAGTGAAAGAGAACATATATCTGTAATTATTTAATTGGAAATGTTTCGATTTAATTAATGAAAACGGGAAAGTTTTTCATGGAACATTTTTTTTTTTTAAACAGAAAATGAAATGACATATAATGGTTTAAACTGGGCGAGCGCCATTTGAAAACAAAACCAAAGCATTTATTGTATAAAAAGTTATCAAAATATAATTGGAAAAACATTTATTGAAAAGTTTGCGTAAAAAAAATATAATTTTAATAAAACAATTTTGTAATGAAAGCAACATTGGTAATCACGAAGAAAGAGAGAGCCTGTTTCCTCCGTTTGACTACAGGTGACGTTGCTGTCTGTCCACCCAGTTACAGAAGCAGAAGCACATGTATATAATGGCACCCTTGAAATAAAAATAAATGTTTTTGTAATATTTTAATTTTATACATGTTTTTTTTTTTTTTTTGCAAACATATTTAAGTTTTATTTTTTTTCAAACATATTTACGTTTTTTTTTTTTTTGCAAACATATTTAAGTTTTATTTTTCCAAACACATTTACGTTGTTTGTTTTTGCAAACATATATAAGTTTTACTTTTTCAAACATATTTACGTTGTTTGTTTTTGCAAACATATTTAAGTTTTATTTTTCAAACACATTTACGTTTTGTTGTTTATTTATTTTCAAACATTTACGGTTTTTTTTTTTTCGTTTTTCATATTTATTTTTTGTTGTTTGTTGTGGAAACATTTACGGTTCGTTTTTTGTTTTTCCAAACACATTTTTTTAATAGTAGTTTCAAGTAAGATTCAGGTTTTACCATATCCTTTTTCAAATATATATAAATACTCGCGGAAAAGGTAAAATAAGTGCAGAAAAATTAAGAAAAAAAGGGGGATCCATAAAAAAAAGATAAAAGAAAAAAACGTTGATTTTTTTTTTATTATATGAGCGTAAAAAATACTCGCGGAAAAACGGTTGTATCCATAAATATGTTTTTAAAAAAAATATAGCAAAAATATTTAGTTTATGCTTGCAAAAAAAAAAACAAAAAAACGTAAATATTTGAAAATAAACAAGCAAAAAAACGTAAATATGTTTGGAAAAATAAAACTTAAATATGTTTGCAAAAAAAAAAAAAACTTAAATATGTTTGAAAAAAAATAAAACTTAAATGTTTGCAAAAAAACAAAAAAAAACATGTTTGAAATTAAAATATAACAAAAACATTCATTTTTATTTCAAGGGTGCCATTATATACATTTTGTGCTTCCGTAACTGGGTGGACAGACAGTAACGCCACCTATAATCCAATCACAAGCCAGCTCTCATTCACGTGACAGAGTATATAAAGGTGAAATCACAAACCTTTAATTCTCTTTCTCACTGGCCTGCCCAACAACAAACATTGCCGGGGGGGGGGGGGGCTTTGGCCCTGGCAGAACGTGAGTACTACGAGCTAATAATGGCTCTCTTCTAACTAACATTCATTTCCACGTGCTGAATCCAAACAAACATTCTTTGTCATACTTAAGAATATACAACTTACGCTCACGCATGCCAACACATTCTTACTTTCTCCTGTAATCAGCTTTCTTTGCCTACTTGTGACTACTAGCTATAAACACGTGTGGACTGATCTGTTCTCTCCTCAACAAGTCGGCAATATATGAAATCCATCTTTAAACACATTGAACACTTTTCTCTCTCTTCTGCATACAAATATTGAACGCTCATACTAATACGTTTCTCTCTTCCATTAAACGACAGTAACGAAGATGACAAATAAAGTGTGTTTATTAAATGTTAAAATGAGATTTCTTTTCATTGTCTTCATTATTAACTAAACATCTTGCTACTCACCTCCCTTCATAATACCCCTGTAGCTTATGTCCTCCGATAGTAGCCCCCTACTTCAAAGTGACACTGTGCATTGTTTGGGGTGAAAATTGAAAAAAAAAAAAATATGTAACACTAATTTGAATATAGAAAACAATACTTTAACACATGCAAAGATAATAAGTTAACATCTGTTAAACTAAATTGGATACAGAAAAAATTGATTTAAAATATGTGGAACTAATTTGACTGTAAAACACATATATAAAAATCTACTTCCACTTTAGAGAAAAATAATCTAACATTTGTCAAACTCATTTAACTATAGAAAAAATAATTTAACATATGTAAAATTAATTTGACTATAGAAAAAATAATTTAACATATGTAAAATTAATTTGACTATATAAAAAATAATTTAACATATGTAAAATTAATTTGACTATATAAAAATAATCTAATATAGATGAAAGAAATTCCACTATAGAAAAAAATAATTCAATTTCAGTAAAACTAATTTGACTATAAAAAAAATTCCAGCATATGCTAAATTGATGTGATTAGAGAAAAATTATCCAATATCTGTAAAATTATTTTGACACTGAAACAAATTTCCCGATAGTAGCCTGCTACATCAAAGTGGCAGTGGTACTGTGCCTTGTTTGGGGTGGACATTGAAGTAATTAAGCTTTCCAATATATATATATATATATATATATATATATATATATATATATATATATATGCAATTCCTGTTTTAGTCTTTAAATATTCCTATCTATCAATCTACCCAAACTTTCATATCTTGTATGGATATTTACTTACATTTAACTATATGCATTTACTTACTTACTTTCTTGCTTTTTCCTGAATTTGCAGATACCGACCATCCTCTCCCCTTACATAATTTTTATTTTATTTTTATTTATTTATTCATTGTATATTTATTATTTATTTTCTATTTATTAATTAATTAATTTATTTATTTAGTTATTTATTTTCCATTTAGTGTCTTTTAACAACTCTTGCAGACATTTTCTTAAGTAATAACCTGTACATTTCAGTTGACCTATATTATTTTGCCCTATATATTTTTTTCGCGCTTTTTAACATTTTCTGTCTGCATCATTTTGACATTTGTTTTTCTATTTTATATTTAATTTTATCACCATTTAATTTTTTTTCTTTTTCCCTCTACTTCTTCCCTGATCTTTCTTATTAATATTTATGTATTGGCAGCAGTTTGAAAAGCATATCTTATTTTTCTTTTATTAATATTATTGGAATTTTTCCCCTTTTCCTTTGTACATATTTGTGAATTATTCCATGGATTTCGGCCTTTGGATTATTTTGGACCATCTTTCAAGTACGGGATTTCATTGGATTTTACTTGTACAAATGGAAATTCAATTAACTTTCTTGAAGTTATATTTTTGGATTTTACCGTCATTGGATTACTTATCTTTCACCAGACTATCTATTCACGTGTAATCATATTTTTCTTCATCATATTCCTCTGCTTCACTTTTTTGTTATCAAGTAAAATCTTTGACTTCCTTATTGTTTCATCAAATACTTTTGTATGCAAAATCCGATCGCGCATTTTGCTAATTCTTACCCTCTAATGAGAAGGAAAGTATTTCTTCGCAACTCCGCGGATTAAGGACTATCCACTTATCAAGGGTTTCCTTTTAAGATTAAATATGTTTTTAACTCTTTTCCTAGGTGTTTTTTAACATGTTTTATTAATCGTTTGCTCGTATATATATATATATATATATATATATATATATATATATATATATATATATATATATATATATATATATATAGTCTTCGTCTTAATATGCTCAACACACATTAATCTGAATATAGAAAAACATTTTAAAAATAATCTGATATATGCAAAACTAATTTGAACATAAAAACAAAAAATTAACATATGTACAACTAATTTAAATAAAGAAAATCACTTAACATATGTAAAACTAATTTGAACATAGAAAGAAATAATTCATCGTAAACTAATCTGAACATAAAGTAAATGATCTACCGCATGTGAACCTAATTTGAATATAGGAAAAATAATTTAACTGTAATTTAAAATTCAAAGATAATTGGATGGAAAAAATAATTTTACATATGTAAAACAGATTTGAATATAGATAAAAAATAATTATTCATATGTAAAACTAATTTGAATATAGAAAAAAAAATTAATTATATGGAAGACTTATTTGAATATAGCAAACAGTTTTAAACATATATAAAACTAACTGGAATATAACATTTTTTTACATATGTAAAACTAATTGGAATAAAAAAAAATTAAACATATGTAAAAGCAATTTGAATATAAAGAAATAATTTAACATATGTAAACCAAATTGGAATATAAAAAATAATTTAATATATGTAAAGCTAATTGGAATATTAAAAATAATTTAATACATGTAAAGCTAATGGAAATATAAAAATAATTTAACATATGTAAAACTAATTGCAATATTAAAAATAATTATCATATGTAAAACTAATTGGAATATAAAAAATAATTTAACATATGTAAAACTAATTGGATATAAAAAATAATTTAACATATGTAAAACTAATTGGATATAAAAAATAATTTAACATATGTAAAACTAATTAGATATATAAAAATAATTTAATATATGTAAAACTAATTGGATATAAAAAATAATTTAATATATGTAAAACAAATTGGAATAAAAAAATAATTTAATATATATAAAAATAATTGGAATATGAAAAAATAATTTAATATATATAAAACTAATTGGAATATGAAAAAATAATTTAATATATATAAAAATAATTGGAATATGAAAAAATAATTTAATATATGTAAAGCTAATTGGAATATAAAAAATAATTTAATATATATAAAACTAATTGGAATATAAAAAATAATTTAATATATATAACAATAATTGGAATATAAAAAATAATTTAATATATGTAAAACTAATTGGAATATAAACAATAATTTAATATATGTAAAACTAATTGGAATATAAAAAATAATTTAATATATGTAAAACTAATTGAAATATAAAAAATAATTGTATATATGTAAAACTAATTGGAATATTAAAAATAATTTAATATATGTAAAGCTAATTGGAATATAAAAAATAATTTAACATATGTAAAACTAATTGGAATATAAAAAATAATTTAACATATGTAAAACTAATTGGAATATAAAAAATAATTTAATATATATAAAACTAATTGGAATACAAACCATAATTTAATATATATAAAACTAATTCGAATATGAAAAAATAATTTAATATATGTAAAACTAATTGGAATATTAAAAATAATTTAATATATATAAAACTAATTGGAATATGAAAAATAATTTAATATATATAAAACTAATTGGAATATGAAAAAATAATTTAATATATATAAAACTAATTGGAATACAAAAAATAATTTAATATATATAAAAATAATTGGAATATGAAAAAATAATTTAATATATGTAAAACTAATTGGAATATAAAAAATAATTTAATATATATAAAACTAATTGGAATATGAAAACATAATTTAATATATATAAAACTTATTGAAATACAACAAATAATTTAATATATATAAAACTAATTGGAATATGACAAAAAAATTTAATATATGTAAAACTAATTGGAATATTAAAAATAATTTAATATATATAAAACTAATTGGAATATGAAAAAATAATTTTATATATATAAAACTAATTGGAATACAAAAAATAATTTAATATATATAAAACTAATTGAAATATAAAAAATAATTTAATATATGTAAAACTAATTGGAATATAAAACATAAATTAATATATATAAAACTAATTGGAATATGAAAAATAATTCAATATATATAAAACTAATTGATTTAGGAAAAAATAATTTAATATATATAAAACTAATTGGAATACAAAAAATAATTTAATATATATAAAACTAATTGGAATATGAAAAAATAATTTAATATATATAAAACTAATTGGAATATTAAAAATAATTTAATATATGTAAAACTAATTGGAATATGAAAAAATAATTTAATATATATAAAACTAATTGGAATATGAAAAAATAATTTAATATATATAAAACTAATTGGAATATGAAAAAATAATTTAATATATATAAAACTAATTGGAATATAAAAAATATTTTAATATATATAAAACTAATTGGAATATAAAAAAATAATTTAATATATATAAAACTAATTGGAATATGAAATAACAATTTAACATATGTAAAACTAATCTGAATATAAAAAATAATTTAATATATGTAAAACTAATTTGAATGTAAAAAATGATTTAATATATGTAAAGCTAGTTGGAACATTAAAAATAATTTAACATATGTAAAACTAATTTGAATATAAAAAATAATTTAATATATGTAAACTAATTGGAATATGAAAAATAATTTAATATATGTAAAGCTAATCGAATATTAAAAAATTTTTACATGTGTAAAACTTATAAGAATATTAACAAAATATAACATACGTAAAACTAATTGGAATATTAAAAATAATTTAACATATGTAAATCTAATTGGAATATAAAAAATAATTTAAATTATGTAAAACTAATTGGAATACAAAAAAATAATTTAACATATGTAAAACTAATTGGAATATAAAAAATAATTTAACATATGTAAAACTAATTGGAATATAAAAAATAATTTAAAATATGTAAAACTAATTGGAATATAAAAAATAATTTAATATATGTAAAACTAATTGGAATATTAAAACAAAATGTAATATATATAAAAATAATTGGAATATAATACATAATTTAATATATGTAAAACTGATTGGAATATAAAAAATAATTTAACATATGTAAAACTAATCTGAATACAAAAAATAATTTAAAGCTAATTGTAATACAAAAAATAATTTAAAATATGTAAAACTAATTGGAATATAGAAAATAATTTAACATATGTAAAACTAATTGGAATATAAAAAATAATTTAAATTATGTAAAGCTAATTGGAATACAAAAAAATAATTTAACATATGTAAAAATAATTGGAATATAAAAAATAATTTAATATATGTGAAACTAATTGGATTATAAAAAATACTTTAATATATGTAAAACTAATCTGACTATAAAAAATAATTTCATATATGTAAAGCTAATTGGAATACAAAAAATAATTTAAAATATGTAAAACTAATTGGAATACAAAAAATAATTTAAATTATGTAAAACTAATTGGAATACAAAAAATTTTTTTACATATGTAAAACTAATTGGAATATAAAAAATAATTTAACATATGTAAAACTAATTGGAATATAAAAAATAATTTAACATATGTAAAACTAATTGGAATATAAAAAATAATTTAATATATATAAAACTAATTGGAATACAAACCATAATTTAATATATATAAAACTAATTCGAATATGAAAAAATAATTTAATATATGTAAAACAAATTGGAATATTAAAAATAATTTAATATATATAAAACTAATTGGAATATGAAAAAAAATTTAATATATATAAAACTAATTGGAATATGAAAAAATAATTTAATATATGTAAAACTAATTGGAATACAAAAAATAATTTAATATATATAAAAATAATTGGAATATGAAAAAATAATTTAATATATGTAAAACTAATTGGAATATAAAAAATAATTTAATATATATAAAACTAATTGGAATATGAAAACATAATTTAATATATATAAAACTTATTGAAATACAAAAAATAATTTAATATATATAAAACTAATTGGAATATGACAAAAAAATTTAATATATGTAAAACTAATTGGAATATTAAAAATAATTTAATATATATAAAACTAATTGGAATATGAAAAAATAATTTTATATATATAAAACTAATTGGAATACAAAAAATAATTTAATATATATAAAACTAATTGAAATATAAAAAATAATTTAATATATGTAAAACTAATTGGAATATAAAACATAAATTAATATATATAAAACTAATTGGAATATGAAAAATAATTTAATATATATAAAACTAATTGAAATAGGAAAAAATAATTTAATATATATAAAACTAATTGGAATACAAAAAATAATTTAATATATATAAAACTAATTGGAATATGAAAAAATAATTTAATATATATAAAACTAATTGGAATATTAAAAATAATTTAATATATGTAAAACTAATTGGAATATGAAAAAATAATTTAATATATATAAAACTAATTGGAATATGAAAAAATAATTTAATATATATAAAACTAATTGGAATATGAAAAAATAATTTAATATATATAAAACTAATTGAAATATAAAAAATAATTTAATATATATAAAACTAATTGGAATATAAAAAAATAATTTAATATATATAAAACTAATTGGAATATGAAAACACAATTTAACATATGTAAAACTAATCTGAATATAAAAAATAATTTAATATATGTAAAACTAATTTGAATGTAAAAAATGATTTAATATATGTAAAGCTAGTTGGAACATTAAAAATAATTTAACATATGTAAAACTAATTTGAATATAAAAAATAATTTAATGGAATATGAAAAATAATTTAATATATGTAAAGCTAATCGAATATTAAAAAATTTTTACATGTGTAAAACTTATAAGAATATTAAAAAAATATAACATATGTAAAACTAATTGGAATATTAAAAATAATTTAACATATGTAAATCTAATTGGAATATAAAAAATAATTTAAATTATGTAAAACTAATTGGAATACAAAAAAATAATTTAACATATGTAAAACTAATTGGAATATAAAAAATAATTTAACATATGTAAAACTAATTGGAATATAAAAAATAATTTAAAATATGTAAAACTAATTGGAATATAAAAAATAATTTAATATATGTAAAACTAATTGGAATATTAAAACAAAATGTAATATATATAAAAATAATTGGAATATAAAACATAATTTACTATATGTAAAACTGATTGGAATATAAAAAATAATTTAACATATGTAAAACTAATCTGAATACAAAAAATAATTTAAAGCTAATTGTAATACAAAAAATAATTTAAAATATGTAAAACTAATTGGAATATAGAAAATAATTTAACATATGTAAAACTAATTGGAATATAAAAAATAATTTAAATTATGTAAAGCTAATTGGAATACAAAAAAATAATTTAACATATGTAAAAATAATTGGAATATAAAAAATAATTTAATATATGTGAAACTAATTGGATTATAAAAAATACTTTAATATATGTAAAACTAATCTGACTATAAAAAATAATTTCATATATGTAAAGCTAATTGGAATACAAAAAATAATTTAAAATATGTAAAACTAATTGGAATACAAAAAATAATTTAAATTATGTAAAACTAATTGGAATACAAAAAAAAATTTTACATATGTAAAACTAATTGGAATATAAAAAATAATTTAAATTATGTAAAACTAATTGGAATACAAAAAAAAATTTTACATATCTAAAACTAATTGGAATATAAAAAATAATTTAACATATGTAAAACTAATTGGAATATAAAAAAAAATTTAACATATGTAAAACTAATTGGAATATAAAAAATAATTTAAATTATGTAAAACTAATTGGAATACAAAAAAATAATGTAAAATATGTAAAACTAATTGGAATATAAAAAATAATTTAATATATATCAAACTAATTGGAATACAAAAAAAAATTTAATATATGTAAAACTAATTGGAATATAAAAAATAATTTAACATTTGTAAAACAAATTGAAATATGAAAAAATCATTTAATATATTTAAAACTAATTGGAATATTAAAAATAATTTAATATATGTACAGCTAATTGGAATATTAACAATAATTTAATATATGTAAAGCTAATTGGAATACAAAAAATAATTTAACATATGTAAAACTAATTGGAATATAAAAAATAATTTAATATATGTAAAACTAATTGGAATATAAAAAATAATTTTCATATGTAAAACTAATTGAAATATAAAAAATTATTTAACATATGTAAAACTAATTTGAATATAAAAAATAATTTAATATATGTAAAACTAATTGGAATATAAAAAATAATTTTCATATGTAAAACTAATTGGAATATAAAAAATAATTTAACATATGTAAAACTAATTGGAATATAAAAAATAATTTAATATATGTAATATAAAAAATAATTTAATATATATAAAACTAATTAAAATATGGAAAAATTATTTAATATATATAAAACTAATTGGAATATGAAAAAACATTTAATATATATAAAACTAATTGGAATATGAAAAAATAATTTAATATATGTAAAACTAATTGGAATATAAAAATTAATTTAATATATATAAAAATAATTGGAATATGAAAAAATAATTTAATATATATAAAAATAATTGGAATATAGAAAAAAAAATTTAATATATGTAAAACTAATTGGAACATAAAAAATAATTTAACATATATAAAACTAATTGGAATATGAAAAAATAATTTAATATATATAAAACTAATTGGAATAGGAAACAATAATTTAATATATATAAAACTAATTGGAATATGAAAAATAATTTAATATATATAAAACTAATTGGAATATGCAAAAATAATTTGATATATGTAAAACTAATTGGAATATAAAAAATAATTTAATATATATAAAACTAATTGGAATATGAAAAAATAATTTAATATATACAAAACATATTGGAATACAAAACAATAATTTAATATATATAAAACTAATTGGAATATAAAAAATAATTTAATATATATAAAACTAATTGGAATATGAAAAAATAATTTAATATATATAAAACTAATTGGAATATGAAAAAATAATTTAATATATTTAAAATTACTTGGAATATAAAAAATAATTTAATATATATAAAACTAATTGGAATATGAAAAAATAATTTAATATATATAAAACTAATTGGAATATAAACAATAATTTAATATATATAAAACTAATTGGAATATAAAAAATAATTTAATATATATACAACTAATTGGAATATGAAAAAATAATTTAATATATATAAAACTAATTGGAATCTGAAAAAATAATTTAATATATATAAAACTAATTGGATTATGAAAAAATAATTTAATATATATAAAACTAATTGGAATATAAAAAATAATTTAATATATATAAAACTAATTGGAATATAAAAAATAAATTAATATATATAAAGCTAATTGGAATATAAAATATAATTTAATATATATTAAACTAATTGGAATATAAAAAATAATTAAATATATATAAAACTAATTGGAATACAAAACATAATTTAATATATATAAAACTAATTGGAATACAAAAAATAATTTAATATATATAAAACTAATTGGAATATAAAAAATAATTTTATATATATAAAACTAATTGGAATATGAAAAAATAATTTAATATATATAAAACTAATTGGAATATAGAAAATAATTTAATATATGTAAAACTAATTGGAATATTACAAAATAATTTAATATATATAAAACTAATTGGAATATGAAAAAATAATTTAATATATATAAGACTAATTGGAATATGAAAAAATAATTTAATATATATAAAACTAATTGGAATATAAAAAATAATTTAATATATATAAAACTAATTGGAATATAAAAAAAAAATTAATATATATAAAACTAATTGGAATATAAAAAATAATTTAATATATGTAAAACTAATTGGAATATGAAAAAATAATTTAATATATGTAAAACTAATTGGAATATGAAAAAATAATTTAATATATATAAAACTAATTGGAATATGAAAAAATAATTTAATATATATAAAACTAATTGGAATATAAAAAATAATTTAATATATATAAAACTAATTGGAATATAAAAAATAATTTAATATATATAAAACTAATTGAAATATGAAAAAATAATTTAAAATATATAAAACTGATTGGAATATGAAAAAATAATTTAATATATGTAAAGCTAATTGGAATATAAAAAATAATTTAACATTTGTAAAACTAATTGAAATATGAAAAAATAATTTAATATATTTAAAACTAATTGGAATATTAAAAATAATTTAATATATGTACAGCTAATGGGAATATTAAAAATAGTTTAATATATGTAAAGCTAATTGGAATACAAAAAATAATTTAACATATGTAAAACTAATTGGAATATAAAAAATAATTTAATATATGTAAAACTAATTGGAATATAAAAAATAATTTTCACATGTAAAACTAATTGGAATATAAAAAATAATTTAACATATGTAAAACTAATTGGAATATAAAAAATAATTTAATATATGTAATATAAAAAATAATTTAATATATATAAAACTAATTAAAATATGAAAAAATAATTTAATATATATAAAACTAATTGGAATATGAAAAAATAATTTAATATATATAAAACTAATTGGAATATAAAAAATAATTTAATATATATAAAACTAATTGGAATATAAAAAAATAATTTAATATATATAAAACTAATTGGAATATGAAAAAACAATTTAACATATGTAAAACTAATCTGAATATAAAAAATAATTTAATATATGTAAAACTAATTTGAATGTAAAAAATGATTTAATATATGTAAAGCTAGTTGGAACATTAAAAATAATTTAACATATGTAAAACTAATTTGAATATAAAAAATAATTTAATGGAATATGAAAAATAATTTAATATATGAAAGCTAATCGAATATTAAAAAATTTTTACATGTGTAAAACTTATAAGAATATTAAAAAAAATATAACATATGTAAAACTAATTGGAATATTAAAAATAATTTAACATATGTAAATCTAATTGGAATATAAAAAATTATTTAAATTATGTAAAACTAATTGGAATACAAAAAAATAATTTAACATATGTAAAACTAATTGGAATATAAAAAATAATTTAACATATGTAAAACGAATTGGAATATAAAAAATAATTTAAAATATGTAAAACTAATTGGAATATAAAAATAATTTAATATATGTAAAACTAATTGGAATATTAAAACAAAATGTAATATATATAAAAATAATTGGAATATAAAACATAATTTAATATATGTAAAACTGATTGGAATATAAAAAATAATTTAACATATGTAAAACTAATCTGAATACAAAAAATAAATTTAAAGCTAATTGTAATACAAAAAATAATTTAAAATATGTAAAACTAATTGGAATATAGAAAATAATTTAACATATGTAAAACTAATTGGAATATAAAAAATAATTTAAATTATGTAAAGCTAATTGGAATACAAAAAAAATAATTTAACATATGTAAAATAATTGGAATATAAAAAATAATTTAATATATGTGAAACTAATTGGATTATAAAAAATACTTTAATATATGTAAAACTAATCTGACTATAAAAAATAATTTCATATATGTAAAGCTAATTGGAATACAAAAAATAATTTAAAATATGTAAAACTAATTGGAATACAAAAAATAATTTAAATTATGTAAAACTAATTGGAATACAAAAAAATTTTTTACATATGTAAAACTAATTGGAATATAAAAAATAATTTAACATATGTAAAACTAATTGGAATATAAAAAAAAATTTAACATATGTAAAACTAATTGGAATATAAAAAATAATTTAAATTATGTAAAACTAATTGGAATACAAAAAAATAATTTAAAATATGTAAAACTAATTGGAATATAAAAAATAATTTAATATATATCAAACTAATTGGAATACAAAAAAAAATTTAATATATGTAAAACTAATTGGAATATAAAAAATAATTTAACATTTGTAAAACAAATTGAAATATGAAAAAATCATTTAATATATTTAAAACTAATTGGAATATTAAAAATAATTTAATATATGTACAGCTAATTGGAATATTAAAAATAATTTAATATATGTAAAGCTAATTGGAATACAAAAAATAATTTAACATATGTAAAACTAATTGGAATATAAAAAATAATTTAATATATGTAAAACTAATTGGAATATAAAAAATAATTTTCATATGTAAAACTAATTGAAATATAAAAAATTATTTAACATATGTAAAACTAATTGGAATATAAAAAATAATTTAATATATGTAAAACTAATTGGAATATAAAAAATAATTTTAATATGTAAAACTAATTGGAATATAAAAAATAATTTAACATATGTAAAACTAATTGGAATATAAAAAATAATTTAATATATGTAATATAAAAAATAATTTAATATATATAAAACTAATTAAAATATGGAAAAATTATTTAATATATATAAAACTAATTGGAATATGAAAAAACATTTAATATATATAAAACTAATTGGAATATGAAAAAATAATTTAATATATGTAAAACTAATTGGAATATAAAAATTAATTTAATATATATAAAACTAATTGGAATATAAAAAATAATTTAATATATATAAAACTAATTGGAATATGAAAAAATAATTTAATATATATAAAAATAATTGGAATATGAAAAAAAAATTTAATATATGTAAAACTAATTGGAACATAAAAAAAATTTAACATATATAAAACTAATTGGAATATGAAAAAATAATTTAATATATATAAAACTAATTGGAATAGGAAACAATAATTTAATATATATAAAACTAATTGGAATATGAAAAATAATTTAATATATATAAAACTAATTGGAATATGCAAAAATAAATTAATATATATAAAACTAATTGGAATATGAAAAAATAATTTGATATATGTAAAACTAATTGGAATATAAAAAATAATTTAATATATATAAAACTAATTGGAATATGAAAAAATAATTTAATATATAAAAAACATATTGGAATACAAAACAATAATTTAATATATATAAAACTAATTGGAATATAAAAAATAATTTAATATATATAAAACTAATTGGAATATGAAAAAATAATTTAATATATATAAAACTAATTGGAATATGAAAAAATAATTTAATATATTTAAAATTACTTGGAATATAAAAAATAATTTAATATATATAAAACTAATTGGAATATGAAAAAATAATTTAATATATATAAAACTAATTGGAATATAAACAATAATTTAATATATATAAAACTAATTGGAATATAAAAAATAATTTAATATATATAAAACTAATTGGAATATGAAAAAATAATTTAATATATATAAAACTAATTGGAATCTGAAAAAATAATTTAATATATATAAAACTAATTGGATTATGAAAAAATAATTTAATATATATAAAACTAATTGGAATATAAAAAATAATTTAATATATATAAAACTAATTGGAATATAAAAAATAAATTAATATATATAAAGCTAATTGGAATATAAAAAATAATTTAATATATATTAAACTAATTGGAATATAAAAAATAATTAAATATATATAAAACTAATCGGAATACAAAACATAATTTAATATATATAAAACTAATTGGAATACAAAAAATAATTTAATATATATAAAACTAATTGGAATATAAAAAATAATTTAATATATATAAAACTAATTGGAATATGAAAAAATAATTTAATATATATAAAACTAATTAGAATATAGAAAATAATTTAATATATGTAAAACTAATTGGAATATTACAAAATAATTTAATATATATAAAACTAATTGGAATATGAAAAAATAATTTAATATATATAAGACTAATTGGAATATGAAAAAATAATTTAATATATATAAAACTAATTGGAATATAAAATATAATTTAATATATATAAAACTAATTGGAATATAAAAAAAAAATTAATATATATAAAACTAATTGGAATATAAAAAAAAATTTAATATATGTAAAACTAATTGGAATATGAAAAAATAATTTAATATATGTAAAACTAATTGGAATATGAAAAAATAATTTAATATATATAAAACTAATTGGAATATGAAAAAATAATTTAATATATATAAAACTAATTGGAATATAAAAAATAATTTAATATATATAAAACTAATTAAAATATAAAAAATAATTTAATATATATAAAACTAATTGAAATATGAAAAAATAATTTAAAATATATAAAACTAATTGGAATATGAAAAAATAATTTATTATATGTAAAGCTAATTGGAATATAAAAAATAATTTAACATTTGTAAAACTAATTGAAATATGAAAAAATAATTTAATATATGTAAAACTAATTGGAATATTAAAAATAATTTAATATATGTACAGCTAATTGGAATATTAAAAATAATTTAATATATGTAAAGCTAATTGGAATACAAAAAATAATTTAACATATGTAAAACTAATTGGAATATAAAAAATAATTTAATATATGTAAAACTAATTGGAATATAAAAAATAATTTTCATATGTAAAACTAATTGGAATATAAAAAATAATTTAACATATGTAAAACTAATTGGAATATAAAAAATAATTTAATATATGTAATATAAAAAATAATTTAATATATATAAAACTAATTAAAATATGAAAAAATAATTTAATATATATAAAACTAATTGGAATATGAAAAAATAATTTAATATATATAAAACTAATTGGAATATGAAAAAATAATTTAATATATTTAAAATTACTTGGAATATAAAAAATAATTTAATATATATAAAACTAATTGGAATATGAAAAAATAAATTAATATATATAAAACTAATTGGAATATAAAAAATAATTTAATATATATAAAACTACTTGGAATATAAAAAAAAATTTAATATATATAAAACTAATTGGAATATGAAAAAATAATTTAATATATATAAAACTAATTGGAATCTGAAAAAATAATTTAATATATATAAAACTAATTGGATTATGAAAAAATAATTTAATATATATAAAACTAATTTGATAAATAAAAATAATTTAATATATATAAAACTAATTGGAATATAAAAAATAAATTAATATATGTAAAACTAATTGGAATATAAAAAATAATTTAATATATATAAAACTAATTGGAATATAAAAAATAATTAAATATATATAAAACTAATTGGAATACAAAAAATAATTTAATATATATAAAACTAATTGGAATACAAAAAATAATTTAATATATATAAAACTAATTGGAATATAAAAAATAATTTAATATATGTAAAACTAATTGGAATATAAAAAATAATTTAAAATACTTAAAACTAATTAGAATATAAAAAATAATTTAATATATTGAAAACTAATTGGAATATGCAAACATAACTTAATATACTTAAAACTAATTGGAATACAAAAAATAATTTAATATATATAAAACTAATTGGAATACAAAAAATAATTTAATATATATAAAACTAATTGGAATACAAAAAATAATTTAATATGTGTAAAACTAATTGGAATATAAAAAATAATTTTAAACATTTAAAACTAATTGGAATATGAAAAAATAATTTAATATATTTAAAACTAATTGGAATATAAAAAATAATTAAACATATGTAAAACTAATGGGAAGACAAAAAAAAATTAATATATGTAAAACTAATTGGAATATGAAAAAATAATTTAATATATTTAAAACTAATTGGAATACAAAAAATAATTAAACATATGTAAAACTAATGGGAATATAAAAAAAAATTTATTTATGTAAAACTAATTGAAATATAAAAAATAATTTAATATATGTAAAACTAATTGAAATATAAAAAATAATTTAATATATGTAAAGCTAATTGGAATATAAAAAATAGTTTTATATATTTAAAACTAATTGGAATACAAAAAAATAATTTAATATATTTAAAACTAATTGGAATATAAAAAATAATTTAACATGTGTGAAACTAATTGGAATATAAAAAATAGTTTAATATATTTAAAACTTATTGGAATACAAAAAAATAATTTAATATATGTAAAACTAATTGGAATATAAAAAATAGTTTAATATATGTAAAACTAATTAGAATATAAAAAATAATTTAACATATGTAAAACTAATTGGAATATTGAAAATAAGTTAACATGCTAAACTAATTGAAATTTAAAAAATAATTTTAAATATGTAAAATAGTAATATTAAATATAATTTAATATATGTACGACTAATTGGAATATATAAAATAATTTCATACATTTACAGCTAATTCGAATATAAAAAATAATTTTACATATATAAAACTAATTGCAATACAAAAAAAATAATTTGATATGTGTAAAACTAATTCGAATATAAAAATAATTTAACATATGTAAAACTAATTGGAATATAAAAAATAGTTTAATATATTTAAAACTTATTGGAATATTAAAAACAAGTTAACATATGTAAAACTAATTGGAATATAAAAAATTATTTAATATATGTGATACTAATTGATGTATAAAAAATAATTTAATATATGTAAAACTAATTGGAATATAAACACAATTTAACATATGTAAAACTAATTTAAATATTAAAAATAATTTAACATATGTAAAACTAATTGGAACATCAAAAATAATTTAATATATGTAAAACTAATTGGAATATAAAAAATGATTTAATATATGTAAAGCTAATTGGAAAATTAAAAATAATTTAACATATGTAAAACTAATTTGAATATAAAAAATAATTTAATATATGTAAAACTAATTGGAATATTAAAAATGATTTAATATATGTAAAACTAATTGGAATATAAAAAAAATTTAATATATGTAAAGCTAATTCGAATATTAAAAAGATTTTTACATATGTAAAACTAATTGGAATATAAAACATAATTTAATATATGTAAAACTAACTGAAATACAAAAAAATAATTTAACATATGTAAAACTAATTGGAATATAAAAAATAATTTAATATATAGTTAAAATTAATTGGAATACAACTAATAATTTAAATTATGTAAAACTAATTGGAATCCAAAAAAATAATTATCATATGTAAAACTAATTAGAATATAAAAAATAATTTAATATATGTAAAACTAATTGGAATATAAAAAATAATTTAACATATGTAAAACTAATTGGAATATTAAAAATAAAAATAATTATCATATGTAAAACTAATAGGACTATAAAAAATAATTTAATATATGTAGAGCTAATTGCAATATTAAAAATAATTATCATATGTAAAACTAATTGGAATATAAAAAATAATTTAACATATGTAAAACTAATTGGATATAAAAAATAATTTAACATATGTAAAACTAATTGGATATAAAAAATAATTTAACATATGTAAAACTAATTAGATATATAAAAATAATTTAATATATGTAAAACTAATTGGAATAAAAAAATAATTTAATATATATAAAAATAATTGGAATATGAAAAAATAATTTAATATATATAAAACTAATTGGAATATGAAAAAATAATTTAATATATATAAAAATAATTGGAATATGAAAAAATAATTTAATATATGTAAAGCTAATTGGAATATAAAAAATAATTTAATATATATAAAACTAATTGGAATATAAAAAATAATTTAATATATATAACAATAATTGGAATATAAAAAATAATTTAATATATGTAAAACTAATTGGAATATAAACAATAATTTAATATATGTAAAACTAATTGGAATATAAAAAATAATTTAATATATGTAAAACTAATTGAAATATAAAAAATAATTGTATATATGTAAAACTAATTGGAATATTAAAAATAATTTAATATATGTAAAGCTAATTGGAATATAAAAAATAATTTAACATATGTAAAACTAATTGGAATATAAAAAATAATTTAACATATGTAAAACTAATTGGAATATAAAAAATAATTTAATATATATAAAACTAATTGGAATACAAACCATAATTTAATATATATAAAACTAATTCGAATATGAAAAAATAATTTAATATATGTAAAACTAATTGGAATATTAAAAATAATTTAATATATATAAAACTAATTGGAATATGAAAAATAATTTAATATATATAAAACTAATTGGAATATGAAAAAATAATTTAATATATATAAAACTAATTGGAATACAAAAAATAATTTAATATATATAAAAATAATTGGAATATGAAAAAATAATTTAATATATGTAAAACTAATTGGAATATAAAAAATAATTTAATATATATAAAACTAATTGGAATATGAAAACATAATTTAATATATATAAAACTTATTGAAATACAACAAATAATTTAATATATATAAAACTAATTGGAATATGACAAAAAAATTTAATATATGTAAAACTAATTGGAATATTAAAAATAATTTAATATATATAAAACTAATTGGAATATGAAAAAATAATTTTATATATATAAAACTAATTGGAATACAAAAAATAATTTAATATATATAAAACTAATTGAAATATAAAAAATAATTTAATATATGTAAAACTAATTGGAATATAAAACATAAATTAATATATATAAAACTAATTGGAATATGAAAAATAATTCAATATATATAAAACTAATTGATTTAGGAAAAAATAATTTAATATATATAAAACTAATTGGAATACAAAAAATAATTTAATATATATAAAACTAATTGGAATATGAAAAAATAATTTAATATATATAAAACTAATTGGAATATTAAAAATAATTTAATATATGTAAAACTAATTGGAATATGAAAAAATAATTTAATATATATAAAACTAATTGGAATATGAAAAAATAATTTAATATATATAAAACTAATTGGAATATGAAAAAATAATTTAATATATATAAAACTAATTGGAATATAAAAAATATTTTAATATATATAAAACTAATTGGAATATAAAAAAATAATTTAATATATATAAAACTAATTGGAATATGAAATAACAATTTAACATATGTAAAACTAATCTGAATATAAAAAATAATTTAATATATGTAAAACTAATTTGAATGTAAAAAATGATTTAATATATGTAAAGCTAGTTGGAACATTAAAAATAATTTAACATATGTAAAACTAATTTGAATATAAAAAATAATTTAATATATGTAAACTAATTGGAATATAAAAAATAATTTAATATATGTAAAGCTAATCGAATATTAAAAAATTTTTACATGTGTAAAACTTATAAGAATATTAACAAAATATAACATATGTAAAACTAATTGGAATATTAAAAATAATTTAACATATGTAAATCTAATTGGAATATAAAAAATAATTTAAATTATGTAAAACTAATTGGAATACAAAAAAATAATTTAACATATGTAAAACTAATTGGAATATAAAAAATAATTTAACATATGTAAAACTAATTGGAATATAAAAAATAATTTAAAATATGTAAAACTAATTGGAATATAAAAAATAATTTAATATATGTAAAACTAATTGGAATATTAAAACAAAATGTAATATATATAAAAATAATTGGAATATAATACATAATTTAATATATGTAAAACTGATTGGAATATAAAAAATAATTTAACATATGTAAAACTAATCTGAATACAAAAAATAATTTAAAGCTAATTGTAATACAAAAAATAATTTAAAATATGTAAAACTAATTGGAATATAGAAAATAATTTAACATATGTAAAACTAATTGGAATATAAAAAATAATTTAAATTATGTAAAGCTAATTGGAATACAAAAAAATAATTTAACATATGTAAAAATAATTGGAATATAAAAAATAATTTAATATATGTGAAACTAATTGGATTATAAAAAATACTTTAATATATGTAAAACTAATCTGACTATAAAAAATAATTTCATATATGTAAAGCTAATTGGAATACAAAAAATAATTTAAAATATGTAAAACTAATTGGAATACAAAAAATAATTTAAATTATGTAAAACTAATTGGAATACAAAAAATTTTTTTACATATGTAAAACTAATTGGAATATAAAAAATAATTTAACATATGTAAAACTAATTGGAATATAAAAAATAATTTAACATATGTAAAACTAATTGGAATATAAAAAATAATTTAATATATATAAAACTAATTGGAATACAAACCATAATTTAATATATATAAAACTAATTCGAATATGAAAAAATAATTTAATATATGTAAAACAAATTGGAATATTAAAAATAATTTAATATATATAAAACTAATTGGAATATGAAAAAAAATTTAATATATATAAAACTAATTGGAATATGAAAAAATAATTTAATATATGTAAAACTAATTGGAATACAAAAAATAATTTAATATATATAAAAATAATTGGAATATGAAAAAATAATTTAATATATGTAAAACTAATTGGAATATAAAAAATAATTTAATATATATAAAACTAATTGGAATATGAAAACATAATTTAATATATATAAAACTTATTGAAATACAAAAAATAATTTAATATATATAAAACTAATTGGAATATGACAAAAAAATTTAATATATGTAAAACTAATTGGAATATTAAAAATAATTTAATATATATAAAACTAATTGGAATATGAAAAAATAATTTTATATATATAAAACTAATTGGAATACAAAAAATAATTTAATATATATAAAACTAATTGAAATATAAAAAATAATTTAATATATGTAAAACTAATTGGAATATAAAACATAAATTAATATATATAAAACTAATTGGAATATGAAAAATAATTTAATATATATAAAACTAATTGAAATAGGAAAAAATAATTTAATATATATAAAACTAATTGGAATACAAAAAATAATTTAATATATATAAAACTAATTGGAATATGAAAAAATAATTTAATATATATAAAACTAATTGGAATATTAAAAATAATTTAATATATGTAAAACTAATTGGAATATGAAAAAATAATTTAATATATATAAAACTAATTGGAATATGAAAAAATAATTTAATATATATAAAACTAATTGGAATATGAAAAAATAATTTAATATATATAAAACTAATTGAAATATAAAAAATAATTTAATATATATAAAACTAATTGGAATATAAAAAAATAATTTAATATATATAAAACTAATTGGAATATGAAAACACAATTTAACATATGTAAAACTAATCTGAATATAAAAAATAATTTAATATATGTAAAACTAATTTGAATGTAAAAAATGATTTAATATATGTAAAGCTAGTTGGAACATTAAAAATAATTTAACATATGTAAAACTAATTTGAATATAAAAAATAATTTAATGGAATATGAAAAATAATTTAATATATGTAAAGCTAATCGAATATTAAAAAATTTTTACATGTGTAAAACTTATAAGAATATTAACAAAATATAACATATGTAAAACTAATTGGAATATTAAAAATAATTTAACATATGTAAATCTAATTGGAATATAAAAAATAATTTAAATTATGTAAAACTAATTGGAATACAAAAAAATAATTTAACATATGTAAAACTAATTGGAATATAAAAAATAATTTAACATATGTAAAACTAATTGGAATATAAAAAATAATTTAAAATATGTAAAACTAATTGGAATATAAAAAATAATTTAATATATGTAAAACTAATTGGAATATTAAAACAAAATGTAATATATATAAAAATAATTGGAATATAATACATAATTTAATATATGTAAAACTGATTGGAATATAAAAAATAATTTAACATATGTAAAACTAATCTGAATACAAAAAATAATTTAAAGCTAATTGTAATACAAAAAATAATTTAAAATATGTAAAACTAATTGGAATATAGAAAATAATTTAACATATGTAAAACTAATTGGAATATAAAAAAATAATTTAAATTATGTAAAGCTAATTGGAATACAAAAAAATAATTTAACATATGTAAAAATAATTGGAATATAAAAAATAATTTAATATATGTGAAACTAATTGGATTATAAAAAATACTTTAATATATGTAAAACTAATCTGACTATAAAAAATAATTTCATATATGTAAAGCTAATTGGAATACAAAAAATAATTTAAAATATGTAAAACTAATTGGAATACAAAAAATAATTTAAATTATGTAAAACTAATTGGAATACAAAAAATTTTTTTACATATGTAAAACTAATTGGAATATAAAAAATAATTTAACATATGTAAAACTAATTAGAATATAAAAAATAATTTAACATATGTAAAACTAATTGGAATATAAAAAATAATTTAATATATATAAAACTAATTGGAATACAAACCATAATTTAATATATATAAAACTAATTGGAATATGAAAAAATAATTTAATATATGTAAAACAAATTGGAATATTAAAAATAATTTAATATATATAAAACTAATTGGAATATGAAAAAAAATTTAATATATATAAAACTAATTGGAATATGAAAAAATAATTTAATATATGTAAAACTAATTGGAATACAAAAAATAATTTAATATATATAAAAATAATTGGAATATGAAAAAATAATTTAATATATGTAAAACTAATTGGAATATAAAAAATAATTTAATATATATAAAACTAATTGGAATATGAAAACATAATTTAATATATATAAAACTTATTGAAATACAAAAAATAATTTAATATATATAAAACTAATTGGAATATGACAAAAAAATTTAATATATGTAAAACTAATTGGAATATTAAAAATAATTTAATATATATAAAACTAATTGGAATATGAAAAAATAATTTTATATATATAAAACTAATTGGAATACAAAAAATAATTTAATATATATAAAACTAATTGAAATATAAAAAATAATTTAATATATGTAAAACTAATTGGAATATAAAACATAAATTAATATATATAAAACTAATTGGAATATGAAAAATAATTTAATATATATAAAACTAATTGAAATAGGAAAAAATAATTTAATATATATAAAACTAATTGGAATATTAAAAATAATTTAATATATGTAAAACTAATTGGAATATGAAAAAATAATTTAATATATATTAAACTAATTGGAATATGAAAAAATAATTTAATATATATAAAACTAATTGGAATATGAAAAAATAATTTAATATATATAAAACTAATTGAAATATAAAAAATAATTTAATATATATAAAACTAATTGGAATATAAAAAAATAATTTCATATATATAAAACTAATTGGAATATGAAAACACAATTTAACATATGTAAAACTAATCTGAATATAAAAAATAATTTAATATATGTAAAACTAATTTGAATGTAAAAAATGATTTAATATATGTAAAGCTAGTTGGAACATTAAAAATAATTTAACATATGTAAAACTAATTTGAATATAAAAAATAATTTAATGGAATATGAAAAATAATTTAATATATGTAAAGCTAATCGAATATTAAAAAATTTTTACATGTGTAAAACTTATAAGAATATTAAAAAAATATAACATATGTAAAACTAATTGGAATATTAAAAATAATTTAACATATGTAAATCTAATTGGAATATAAAAAATAATTTAAATTATGTAAAACTAATTGGAATACAAAAAAATAATTTAACATATGTAAAACTAATTGGAATATAAAAAATAATTTAACATATGTAAAACTAATTGGAATATAAAAAATAATTTAAAATATGTAAAACTAATTGGAATATAAAAAATAATTTAATATATGTAAAACTAATTGGAATATTAAAACAAAATGTAATATATATAAAAATAATTGGAATATAAAACATAATTTACTATATGTAAAACTGATTGGAATATAAAAAATAATTTAACATATGTAAAACTAATCTGAATACAAAAAATAATTTAAAGCTAATTGTAATACAAAAAATAATTTAAAATATGTAAAACTAATTGGAATATAGAAAATAATTTAACATATGTAAAACTAATTGGAATATAAAAAATAATTTAAATTATGTAAAGCTAATTGGAATACAAAAAAATAATTTAACATATGTAAAAATAATTGGAATATAAAAAATAATTTAATATATGTGAAACTAATTGGATTATAAAAAATACTTTAATATATGTAAAACTAATCTGACTATAAAAAATAATTTCATATATGTAAAGCTAATTGGAATACAAAAAATAATTTAAAATATGTAAAACTAATTGGAATACAAAAAATAATTTAAATTATGTAAAACTAATTGGAATACAAAAAAAAATTTTACATATGTAAAACTAATTGGAATATAAAAAATAATTTAAATTATGTAAAACTAATTGGAATACAAAAAAAAATTTTACATATGTAAAACTAATTGGAATATAAAAAATAATTTAACATATGTAAAACTAATTGGAATATAAAAAAAAATTTAACATATGTAAAACTAATTGGAATATAAAAAATAATTTAAATTATGTAAAACTAATTGGAATACAAAAAAATAATGTAAAATATGTAAAACTAATTGGAATATAAAAAATAATTTAATATATATCAAACTAATTGGAATACAAAAAAAAAATTTAATATATGTAAAACTAATTGGAATATAAAAAATAATTTAACATTTGTAAAACAAATTGAAATATGAAAAAATCATTTAATATATTTAAAACTAATTGGAATATTAAAAATAATTTAATATATGTACAGCTAATTGGAATATTAACAATAATTTAATATATGTAAAGCTAATTGGAATATAAAAAATAATTTAACATATGTAAAACTAATTGGAATATAAAAAATAATTTAATATATACGAAACATATTGGAATACAAAACAATAATTTAATATATATAAAACTAATTGGAATATTAAAAATAATTTAATATATGTACAGCTAATTGGAATATTAACAATAATTTAATATATGTAAAGCTAATTGGAATACAAAAAATAATTTAACATATGTAAAACTAATTGGAATATAAAAAATAATTTAATATATGTAAAACTAATTGGAATATAAAAAATAATTTTCATATGTAAAACTAATTGAAATATAAAAAATTATTTAACATATGTAAAACTAATTTGAATATAAAAAATAATTTAATATATGTAAAACTAATTGGAATATAAAAAATAATTTTCATATGTAAAACTAATTGGAATATAAAAAATAATTTAACATATGTAAAACTAATTGGAATATAAAAAATAATTTAATATATGTAATATAAAAAATAATTTAATATATATAAAACTAATTAAAATATGGAAAAATTATTTAATATATATAAAACTAATTGGAATATGAAAAAACATTTAATATATATAAAACTAATTGGAATATGAAAAAATAATTTAATATATGTAAAACTAATTGGAATATAAAAATTAATTTAATATATATAAAACTAATTGGAATATGAAAAAATAATTTAATATATATAAAAATAATTGGAATATAGAAAAAAAAATTTAATATATGTAAAACTAATTGGAACATAAAAAATAATTTAACATATATAAAACTAATTGGAATATGAAAAAATAATTTAATATATATAAAACTAATTGGAATAGGAAACAATAATTTAATATATATAAAACTAATTGGAATATGAAAAATAATTTAATATATATAAAACTAATTGGAATATGCAAAAATAATTTGATATATGTAAAACTAATTGGAATATAAAAAATAATTTAATATATATAAAACTAATTGGAATATGAAAAAATAATTTAATATATACGAAACATATTGGAATACAAAACAATAATTTAATATATATAAAACTAATTGGAATATAAAAAATAATTTAATATATATAAAACTAATTGGAATATGAAAAAATAATTTAATATATATAAAACTAATTGGAATATGAAAAAATAATTTAATATATTTAAAATTACTTGGAATATAAAAAATAATTTAATATATATAAAACTAATTGGAATATGAAAAAATAATTTAATATATATAAAACTAATTGGAATATAAACAATAATTTAATATATATAAAACTAATTGGAATATAAAAAATAATTTAATATATATACAACTAATTGGAATATGAAAAAATAATTTAATATATATAAAACTAATTGGAATCTGAAAAAATAATTTAATATATATAAAACTAATTGGATTATGAAAAAATAATTTAATATATATAAAACTAATTGGAATATAAAAAATAATTTAATATATATAAAACTAATTGGAATATAAAAAATAAATTAATATATATAAAGCTAATTGGAATATAAAATATAATTTAATATATATTAAACTAATTGGAATATAAAAAATAATTAAATATATATAAAACTAATTGGAATACAAAACATAATTTAATATATATAAAACTAATTGGAATACAAAAAATAATTTAATATATATAAAACTAATTGGAATATAAAAAATAATTTTATATATATAAAACTAATTGGAATATGAAAAAATAATTTAATATATATAAAACTAATTGGAATATAGAAAATAATTTAATATATGTAAAACTAATTGGAATATTACAAAATAATTTAATATATATAAAACTAATTGGAATATGAAAAAATAATTTAATATATATAAGACTAATTGGAATATGAAAAAATAATTTAATATATATAAAACTAATTGGAATATAAAAAATAATTTAATATATATAAAACTAATTGGAATATAAAAAAAAAATTAATATATATAAAACTAATTGGAATATAAAAAATAATTTAATATATGTAAAACTAATTGGAATATGAAAAAATAATTTAATATATGTAAAACTAATTGGAATATGAAAAAATAATTTAATATATATAAAACTAATTGGAATATGAAAAAATAATTTAATATATATAAAACTAATTGGAATATAAAAAATAATTTAATATATATAAAACTAATTGGAATATAAAAAATAATTTAATATATATAAAACTAATTGAAATATGAAAAAATAATTTAAAATATATAAAACTAATTGGAATATGAAAAAATAATTTAATATATGTAAAGCTAATTGGAATATAAAAAATAATTTAACATTTGTAAAACTAATTGAAATATGAAAAAATAATTTAATATATTTAAAACTAATTGGAATATTAAAAATAATTTAATATATGTACAGCTAATGGGAATATTAAAAATAGTTTAATATATGTAAAGCTAATTGGAATACAAAAAATAATTTAACATATGTAAAACTAATTGGAATATAAAAAATAATTTAATATATGTAAAACTAATTGGAATATAAAAAATAATTTTCACATGTAAAACTAATTGGAATATAAAAAATAATTTAACATATGTAAAACTAATTGGAATATAAAAAATAATTTAATATATGTAATATAAAAAATAATTTAATATATATAAAACTAATTAAAATATGAAAAAATAATTTAATATATATAAAACTAATTGGAATATGAAAAAATAATTTAATATATATAAAACTAATTGGAATATAAAAAATAATTTAATATATATAAAACTAATTGGAATATAAAAAAATAATTTAATATATATAAAACTAATTGGAATATGAAAAAACAATTTAACATATGTAAAACTAATCTGAATATAAAAAATAATTTAATATATGTAAAACTAATTTGAATGTAAAAAATGATTTAATATATGTAAAGCTAGTTGGAACATTAAAAATAATTTAACATATGTAAAACTAATTTGAATATAAAAACTAATTTAATGGAATATGAAAAATAATTTAATATATGTAAAGCTAATCGAATATTAAAAAATTTTTACATGTGTAAAACTTATAAGAATATTAAAAAAATATAACATATGTAAAACTAATTGGAATATTAAAAATAATTTAACATATGTAAATCTAATTGGAATATAAAAAATTATTTAAATTATGTAAAACTAATTGGAATACAAAAAAATAATTTAACATATGTAAAACTAATTGGAATATAAAAAATAATTTAACATATGTAAAACGAATTGGAATATAAAAAATAATTTAAAATATGTAAAACTAATTGGAATATAAAAAATAATTTAATATATGTAAAACTAATTGGAATATTAAAACAAAATGTAATATATATAAAAATAATTGGAATATAAAACATAATTTAATATATGTAAAACTGATTGGAATATAAAAAATAATTTAACATATGTAAAACTAATCTGAATACAAAAAATAATTTAAAGCTAATTGTAATACAAAAAATAATTTAAAATATGTAAAACTAATTGGAATATAGAAAATAATTTAACATATGTAAAACTAATTGGAATATAAAAAATAATTTAAATTATGTAAAGCTAATTGGAATACAAAAAAATAATTTAACATATGTAAAAATAATTGGAATATAAAAAATAATTTAATATATGTGAAACTAATTGGATTATAAAAAATACTTTAATATATGTAAAACTAATCTGACTATAAAAAATAATTTCATATATGTAAAGCTAATTGGAATACAAAAAATAATTTAAAATATGTAAAACTAATTGGAATACAAAAAATAATTTAAATTATGTAAAACTAATTGGAATACAAAAAAAATTTTTACATATGTAAAACTAATTGGAATATAAAAAATAATTTAACATATGTAAAACTAATTGGAATATAAAAAAAAATTTAACATATGTAAAACTAATTTGAATATAAAAAATAATTTAAATTATGTAAAACTAATTTGAATACAAAAAAATAATTTAAAATATGTAAAACTAATTGGAATATAAAAAATAATTTAATATATATCAAACTAATTGGAATACAAAAAAAAATTTAATATATGTAAAACTAATTGGAATATAAAAAATAATTTAACATTTGTAAAACAAATTGAAATATGAAAAAATCATTTAATATATTTAAAACTAATTGGAATATTAAAAATAATTTAATATATGTACAGCTAATTGGAATATTAAAAATAATTTAATATATGTAAAGCTAATTGGAATACAAAAAATAATTTAACATATGTAAAACTAATTGGAATATAAAAAATAATTTAATATATGTAAAACTAATTGGAATATAAAAAATAATTTTCATATGTAAAACTAATTGAAATATAAAAAATTATTTAACATATGTAAAACTAATTGGAATATAAAAAATAATTTAATATATGTAAAACTAATTGGAATATAAAAAATAATTTTCATATGTAAAACTAATTGGAATATAAAAAATAATTTAACATATGTAAAACTAATTGGAATATAAAAAATAATTTAATATATGTAATATAAAAAATAATTTAATATATATAAAACTAATTAAAATATGGAAAAATTATTTAATATATATAAAACTAATTGGAATATGAAAAAACATTTAATATATATAAAACTAATTGGAATATGAAAAAATAATTTAATATATGTAAAACTAATTGGAATATAAAAATTAATTTAATATATATAAAACTAATTGGAATATAAAAAATAATTTAATATATATAAAACTAATTGGAATATGAAAAAATAATTTAATATATATAAAAATAATTGGAATATGAAAAAAAAATTTAATATATGTAAAACTAATTGGAACATAAAAAATAATTTAACATATATAAAACTAATTGGAATATGAAAAAATAATTTAATATATATAAAACTAATTGGAATAGGAAACAATAATTTAATATATATAAAACTAATTGGAATATGAAAAATAATTTAATATATATAAAACTAATTGGAATATGCAAAAATAAATTAATATATATAAAACTAATTGGAATATGAAAAAATAATTTGATATATGTAAAACTAATTGGAATATAAAAAATAATTTAATATATATAAAACTAATTGGAATATGAAAAAATAATTTAATATATAAAAAACATATTGGAATACAAAACAATAATTTAATATATATAAAACTAATTGGAATATAAAAAATAATTTAATATATATAAAACTAATTGGAATATGAAAAAATAATTTAATATATATAAAACTAATTGGAATATGAAAAAATAATTTAATATATTTAAAATTACTTGGAATATAAAAAATAATTTAATATATATAAAACTAATTGGAATATGAAAAAATAATTTAATATATATAAAACTAATTGGAATATAAACAATAATTTAATATATATAAAACTAATTGGAATATAAAAAATAATTTAATATATATAAAACTAATTGGAATATGAAAAAATAATTTAATATATATAAAACTAATTGGAATCTGAAAAAATAATTTAATATATATAAAACTAATTGGATTATGAAAAAATAATTTAATATATATAAAACTAATTGGAATATAAAAAATAATTTAATATATATAAAACTAATTGGAATATAAAAAATAAATTAATATATATAAAGCTAATTGGAATATAAAAAATAATTTAATATATATTAAACTAATTGGAATATAAAAAATAATTAAATATATATAAAACTAATTGGAATACAAAACATAATTTAATATATATAAAACTAATTGGAATACAAAAAATAATTTAATATATATAAAACTAATTGGAATATAAAAAATAATTTAATATATATAAAACTAATTGGAATATGAAAAAATAATTTAATATATATAAAACTAATTAGAATATAGAAAATAATTTAATATATGTAAAACTAATTGGAATATTACAAAATAATTTAATATATATAAAACTAATTGGAATATGAAAAAATAATTTAATATATATAAGACTAATTGGAATATGAAAAAATAATTTAATATATATAAAACTAATTGGAATATAAAATATAATTTAATATATATAAAACTAATTGGAATATAAAAAAAAAATTAATATATATAAAACTAATTGGAATATAAAAAAAAATTTAATATATGTAAAACTAATTGGAATATGAAAAAATAATTTAATATATGTAAAACTAATTGGAATATGAAAAAATAATTTAATATATATAAAACTAATTGGAATATGAAAAAATAATTTAATATATATAAAACTAATTGGAATATAAAAAATAATTTAATATATATAAAACTAATTAAAATATAAAAAATAATTTAATATATATAAAACTAATTGAAATATGAAAAAATAATTTAAAATATATAAAACTAATTGGAATATGAAAAAATAATTTATTATATGTAAAGCTAATTGGAATATAAAAAATAATTTAACATTTGTAAAACTAATTGAAATATGAAAAAATAATTTAATATATGTAAAACTAATTGGAATATTAAAAATAATTTAATATATGTACAGCTAATTGGAATATTAAAAATAATTTAATATATGTAAAGCTAATTGGAATACAAAAAATAATTTAACATATGTAAAACTAATTGGAATATAAAAAATAATTTAATATATGTAAAACTAATTGGAATATAAAAAATAATTTTCATATGTAAAACTAATTGGAATATAAAAAATAATTTAACATATGTAAAACTAATTGGAATATAAAAAATAATTTAATATATGTAATATAAAAAATAATTTAATATATATAAAACTAATTAAAATATGAAAAAATAATTTAATATATATAAAACTAATTGGAATGTGAAAAAATAATTTAATATATATAAAACTAATTGGAATATGAAAAAATAATTTAATATATTTAAAATTACTTGGAATATAAAAAATAATTTAATATATATAAAACTAATTGGAATATGAAAAAATAAATTAATATATATAAAACTAATTGGAATATAAAAAATAATTTAATATATATAAAACTACTTGGAATATAAAAAAAAATTTAATATATATAAAACTAATTGGAATATGAAAAAATAATTTAATATATATAAAACTAATTGGAATCTGAAAAAATAATTTAATATATATAAAACTAATTGGATTATGAAAAAATAATTTAATATATATAAAACTAATTTGATAAATAAAAATAATTTAATATATATAAAACTAATTGGAATATAAAAAATAAATTAATATATGTAAAACTAATTGGAATATAAAAAATAATTTAATATATATAAAACTAATTGGAATATAAAAAATAATTAAATATATATAAAACTAATTGGAATACAAAAAATAATTTAATATATATAAAACTAATTGGAATACAAAAAATAATTTAATATATATAAAACTAATTGGAATATAAAAAATAATTTAATATATGTAAAACTAATTGGAATATAAAAAATAATTTAAAATACTTAAAACTAATTAGAATATAAAAAATAATTTAATATATTGAAAACTAATTGGAATATGCAAACATAACTTAATATACTTAAAACTAATTGGAATACAAAAAATAATTTAATATATATAAAACTAATTGGAATACAAAAAATAATTTAATATATATAAAACTAATTGGAATACAAAAAATAATTTAATATGTGTAAAACTAATTGGAATATAAAAAATAATTTTAAACATTTAAAACTAATTGGAATATGAAAAAATAATTTAATATATTTAAAACTAATTGGAATATAAAAAATAATTAAACATATGTAAAACTAATGGGAAGACAAAAAAAAATTAATATATGTAAAACTAATTGGAATATGAAAAAATAATTTAATATATTTAAAACTAATTGGAATACAAAAAATAATTAAACATATGTAAAACTAATGGGAATATAAAAAAAAATTTATTTATGTAAAACTAATTGAAATATAAAAAATAATTTAATATATGTAAAACTAATTGAAATATAAAAAATAATTTAATATATGTAAAGCTAATTGGAATATAAAAAATAGTTTTATATATTTAAAACTAATTGGAATACAAAAAAATAATTTAATATATTTAAAACTAATTGGAATATAAAAAATAATTTAACATGTGTGAAACTAATTGGAATATAAAAAATAGTTTAATATATTTAAAACTTATTGGAATACAAAAAAATAATTTAATATATGTAAAACTAATTGGAATATAAAAAATAGTTTAATATATGTAAAACTAATTAGAATATAAAAAATAATTTAACATATGTAAAACTAATTGGAATATTGAAAATAAGTTAACATGCTAAACTAATTGAAATTTAAAAAATAATTTTAAATATGTAAAATAGTAATATTAAATATAATTTAATATATGTACGACTAATTGGAATATATAAAATAATTTCATACATTTACAGCTAATTCGAATATAAAAAATAATTTTACATATATAAAACTAATTGCAATACAAAAAAAATAATTTGATATGTGTAAAACTAATTCGAATATAAAAATAATTTAACATATGTAAAACTAATTGGAATATAAAAAATAGTTTAATATATTTAAAACTTATTGGAATATTAAAAACAAGTTAACATATGTAAAACTAATTGGAATATAAAAAATTATTTAATATATGTGATACTAATTGATGTATAAAAAATAATTTAATATATGTAAAACTAATTGGAATATAAACACAATTTAACATATGTAAAACTAATTTAAATATTAAAAATAATTTAACATATGTAAAACTAATTGGAACATCAAAAATAATTTAATATATGTAAAACTAATTGGAATATAAAAAATGATTTAATATATGTAAAGCTAATTGGAAAATTAAAAATAATTTAACATATGTAAAACTAATTTGAATATAAAAAATAATTTAATATATGTAAAACTAATTGGAATATTAAAAATGATTTAATATATGTAAAACTAATTGGAATATAAAAAAAATTTAATATATGTAAAGCTAATTCGAATATTAAAAAGATTTTTACATATGTAAAACTAATTGGAATATAAAACATAATTTAATATATGTAAAACTAACTGAAATACAAAAAAATAATTTAACATATGTAAAACTAATTGGAATATAAAAAATAATTTAATATATAGTTAAAATTAATTGGAATACAACTAATAATTTAAATTATGTAAAACTAATTGGAATCCAAAAAAATAATTATCATATGTAAAACTAATTAGAATATAAAAAATAATTTAATATATGTAAAACTAATTGGAATATAAAAAATAATTTAACATATGTAAAACTAATTGGAATATTAAAAATAAAAATAATTATCATATGTAAAACTAATAGGACTATAAAAAATAATTTAATATATGTAGAGCTAATTGCAATATTAAAAATAATTATCATATGTAAAACTAATTGGAATATAAAAAATAATTTAACATATGTAAAACTAATTGGATATAAAAAATAATTTAACATATGTAAAACTAATTGGATATAAAAAATAATTTAACATATGTAAAACTAATTAGATATATAAAAATAATTTAATATATGTAAAACTAATTGGAATAAAAAAATAATTTAATATATATAAAAATAATTGGAATATGAAAAAATAATTTAATATATATAAAACTAATTGGAATATGAAAAAATAATTTAATATATATAAAAATAATTGGAATATGAAAAAATAATTTAATATATGTAAAGCTAATTGGAATATAAAAAATAATTTAATATATATAAAACTAATTGGAATATAAAAAATAATTTAATATATATAACAATAATTGGAATATAAAAAATAATTTAATATATGTAAAACTAATTGGAATATAAACAATAATTTAATATATGTAAAACTAATTGGAATATAAAAAATAATTTAATATATGTAAAACTAATTGAAATATAAAAAATAATTGTATATATGTAAAACTAATTGGAATATTAAAAATAATTTAATATATGTAAAGCTAATTGGAATATAAAAAATAATTTAACATATGTAAAACTAATTGGAATATAAAAAATAATTTAACATATGTAAAACTAATTGGAATATAAAAAATAATTTAATATATATAAAACTAATTGGAATACAAACCATAATTTAATATATATAAAACTAATTCGAATATGAAAAAATAATTTAATATATGTAAAACTAATTGGAATATTAAAAATAATTTAATATATATAAAACTAATTGGAATATGAAAAATAATTTAATATATATAAAACTAATTGGAATATGAAAAAATAATTTAATATATATAAAACTAATTGGAATACAAAAAATAATTTAATATATATAAAAATAATTGGAATATGAAAAAATAATTTAATATATGTAAAACTAATTGGAATATAAAAAATAATTTAATATATATAAAACTAATTGGAATATGAAAACATAATTTAATATATATAAAACTTATTGAAATACAACAAATAATTTAATATATATAAAACTAATTGGAATATGACAAAAAAATTTAATATATGTAAAACTAATTGGAATATTAAAAATAATTTAATATATATAAAACTAATTGGAATATGAAAAAATAATTTTATATATATAAAACTAATTGGAATACAAAAAATAATTTAATATATATAAAACTAATTGAAATATAAAAAATAATTTAATATATGTAAAACTAATTGGAATATAAAACATAAATTAATATATATAAAACTAATTGGAATATGAAAAATAATTCAATATATATAAAACTAATTGATTTAGGAAAAAATAATTTAATATATATAAAACTAATTGGAATACAAAAAATAATTTAATATATATAAAACTAATTGGAATATGAAAAAATAATTTAATATATATAAAACTAATTGGAATATTAAAAATAATTTAATATATGTAAAACTAATTGGAATATGAAAAAATAATTTAATATATATAAAACTAATTGGAATATGAAAAAATAATTTAATATATATAAAACTAATTGGAATATGAAAAAATAATTTAATATATATAAAACTAATTGGAATATAAAAAATATTTTAATATATATAAAACTAATTGGAATATAAAAAAATAATTTAATATATATAAAACTAATTGGAATATGAAATAACAATTTAACATATGTAAAACTAATCTGAATATAAAAAATAATTTAATATATGTAAAACTAATTTGAATGTAAAAAATGATTTAATATATGTAAAGCTAGTTGGAACATTAAAAATAATTTAACATATGTAAAACTAATTTGAATATAAAAAATAATTTAATATATGTAAACTAATTGGAATATAAAAAATAATTTAATATATGTAAAGCTAATCGAATATTAAAAAATTTTTACATGTGTAAAACTTATAAGAATATTAACAAAATATAACATATGTAAAACTAATTGGAATATTAAAAATAATTTAACATATGTAAATCTAATTGGAATATAAAAAATAATTTAAATTATGTAAAACTAATTGGAATACAAAAAAATAATTTAACATATGTAAAACTAATTGGAATATAAAAAATAATTTAACATATGTAAAACTAATTGGAATATAAAAAATAATTTAAAATATGTAAAACTAATTGGAATATAAAAAATAATTTAATATATGTAAAACTAATTGGAATATTAAAACAAAATGTAATATATATAAAAATAATTGGAATATAATACATAATTTAATATATGTAAAACTGATTGGAATATAAAAAATAATTTAACATATGTAAAACTAATCTGAATACAAAAAATAATTTAAAGCTAATTGTAATACAAAAAATAATTTAAAATATGTAAAACTAATTGGAATATAGAAAATAATTTAACATATGTAAAACTAATTGGAATATAAAAAATAATTTAAATTATGTAAAGCTAATTGGAATACAAAAAAATAATTTAACATATGTAAAAATAATTGGAATATAAAAAATAATTTAATATATGTGAAACTAATTGGATTATAAAAAATACTTTAATATATGTAAAACTAATCTGACTATAAAAAATAATTTCATATATGTAAAGCTAATTGGAATACAAAAAATAATTTAAAATATGTAAAACTAATTGGAATACAAAAAATAATTTAAATTATGTAAAACTAATTGGAATACAAAAAATTTTTTTACATATGTAAAACTAATTGGAATATAAAAAATAATTTAACATATGTAAAACTAATTGGAATATAAAAAATAATTTAACATATGTAAAACTAATTGGAATATAAAAAATAATTTAATATATATAAAACTAATTGGAATACAAACCATAATTTAATATATATAAAACTAATTCGAATATGAAAAAATAATTTAATATATGTAAAACAAATTGGAATATTAAAAATAATTTAATATATATAAAACTAATTGGAATATGAAAAAAAATTTAATATATATAAAACTAATTGGAATATGAAAAAATAATTTAATATATGTAAAACTAATTGGAATACAAAAAATAATTTAATATATATAAAAATAATTGGAATATGAAAAAATAATTTAATATATGTAAAACTAATTGGAATATAAAAAATAATTTAATATATATAAAACTAATTGGAATATGAAAACATAATTTAATATATATAAAACTTATTGAAATACAAAAAATAATTTAATATATATAAAACTAATTGGAATATGACAAAAAAATTTAATATATGTAAAACTAATTGGAATATTAAAAATAATTTAATATATATAAAACTAATTGGAATATGAAAAAATAATTTTATATATATAAAACTAATTGGAATACAAAAAATAATTTAATATATATAAAACTAATTGAAATATAAAAAATAATTTAATATATGTAAAACTAATTGGAATATAAAACATAAATTAATATATATAAAACTAATTGGAATATGAAAAATAATTTAATATATATAAAACTAATTGAAATAGGAAAAAATAATTTAATATATATAAAACTAATTGGAATACAAAAAATAATTTAATATATATAAAACTAATTGGAATATGAAAAAATAATTTAATATATATAAAACTAATTGGAATATTAAAAATAATTTAATATATGTAAAACTAATTGGAATATGAAAAAATAATTTAATATATATAAAACTAATTGGAATATGAAAAAATAATTTAATATATATAAAACTAATTGGAATATGAAAAAATAATTTAATATATATAAAACTAATTGAAATATAAAAAATAATTTAATATATATAAAACTAATTGGAATATAAAAAAATAATTTAATATATATAAAACTAATTGGAATATGAAAACACAATTTAACATATGTAAAACTAATCTGAATATAAAAAATAATTTAATATATGTAAAACTAATTTGAATGTAAAAAATGATTTAATATATGTAAAGCTAGTTGGAACATTAAAAATAATTTAACATATGTAAAACTAATTTGAATATAAAAAATAATTTAATGGAATATGAAAAATAATTTAATATATGTAAAGCTAATCGAATATTAAAAAATTTTTACATGTGTAAAACTTATAAGAATATTAACAAAATATAACATATGTAAAACTAATTGGAATATTAAAAATAATTTAACATATGTAAATCTAATTGGAATATAAAAAATAATTTAAATTATGTAAAACTAATTGGAATACAAAAAAATAATTTAACATATGTAAAACTAATTGGAATATAAAAAATAATTTAACATATGTAAAACTAATTGGAATATAAAAAATAATTTAAAATATGTAAAACTAATTGGAATATAAAAAATAATTTAATATATGTAAAACTAATTGGAATATTAAAACAAAATGTAATATATATAAAAATAATTGGAATATAATACATAATTTAATATATGTAAAACTGATTGGAATATAAAAAATAATTTAACATATGTAAAACTAATCTGAATACAAAAAATAATTTAAAGCTAATTGTAATACAAAAAATAATTTAAAATATGTAAAACTAATTGGAATATAGAAAATAATTTAACATATGTAAAACTAATTGGAATATAAAAAAATAATTTAAATTATGTAAAGCTAATTGGAATACAAAAAAATAATTTAACATATGTAAAAATAATTGGAATATAAAAAATAATTTAATATATGTGAAACTAATTGGATTATAAAAAATACTTTAATATATGTAAAACTAATCTGACTATAAAAAATAATTTCATATATGTAAAGCTAATTGGAATACAAAAAATAATTTAAAATATGTAAAACTAATTGGAATACAAAAAATAATTTAAATTATGTAAAACTAATTGGAATACAAAAAATTTTTTTACATATGTAAAACTAATTGGAATATAAAAAATAATTTAACATATGTAAAACTAATTAGAATATAAAAAATAATTTAACATATGTAAAACTAATTGGAATATAAAAAATAATTTAATATATATAAAACTAATTGGAATACAAACCATAATTTAATATATATAAAACTAATTGGAATATGAAAAAATAATTTAATATATGTAAAACAAATTGGAATATTAAAAATAATTTAATATATATAAAACTAATTGGAATATGAAAAAAAATTTAATATATATAAAACTAATTGGAATATGAAAAAATAATTTAATATATGTAAAACTAATTGGAATACAAAAAATAATTTAATATATATAAAAATAATTGGAATATGAAAAAATAATTTAATATATGTAAAACTAATTGGAATATAAAAAATAATTTAATATATATAAAACTAATTGGAATATGAAAACATAATTTAATATATATAAAACTTATTGAAATACAAAAAATAATTTAATATATATAAAACTAATTGGAATATGACAAAAAAATTTAATATATGTAAAACTAATTGGAATATTAAAAATAATTTAATATATATAAAACTAATTGGAATATGAAAAAATAATTTTATATATATAAAACTAATTGGAATACAAAAAATAATTTAATATATATAAAACTAATTGAAATATAAAAAATAATTTAATATATGTAAAACTAATTGGAATATAAAACATAAATTAATATATATAAAACTAATTGGAATATGAAAAATAATTTAATATATATAAAACTAATTGAAATAGGAAAAAATAATTTAATATATATAAAACTAATTGGAATATTAAAAATAATTTAATATATGTAAAACTAATTGGAATATGAAAAAATAATTTAATATATATTAAACTAATTGGAATATGAAAAAATAATTTAATATATATAAAACTAATTGGAATATGAAAAAATAATTTAATATATATAAAACTAATTGAAATATAAAAAATAATTTAATATATATAAAACTAATTGGAATATAAAAAAATAATTTCATATATATAAAACTAATTGGAATATGAAAACACAATTTAACATATGTAAAACTAATCTGAATATAAAAAATAATTTAATATATGTAAAACTAATTTGAATGTAAAAAATGATTTAATATATGTAAAGCTAGTTGGAACATTAAAAATAATTTAACATATGTAAAACTAATTTGAATATAAAAAATAATTTAATGGAATATGAAAAATAATTTAATATATGTAAAGCTAATCGAATATTAAAAAATTTTTACATGTGTAAAACTTATAAGAATATTAAAAAAATATAACATATGTAAAACTAATTGGAATATTAAAAATAATTTAACATATGTAAATCTAATTGGAATATAAAAAATAATTTAAATTATGTAAAACTAATTGGAATACAAAAAAATAATTTAACATATGTAAAACTAATTGGAATATAAAAAATAATTTAACATATGTAAAACTAATTGGAATATAAAAAATAATTTAAAATATGTAAAACTAATTGGAATATAAAAAATAATTTAATATATGTAAAACTAATTGGAATATTAAAACAAAATGTAATATATATAAAAATAATTGGAATATAAAACATAATTTACTATATGTAAAACTGATTGGAATATAAAAAATAATTTAACATATGTAAAACTAATCTGAATACAAAAAATAATTTAAAGCTAATTGTAATACAAAAAATAATTTAAAATATGTAAAACTAATTGGAATATAGAAAATAATTTAACATATGTAAAACTAATTGGAATATAAAAAATAATTTAAATTATGTAAAGCTAATTGGAATACAAAAAAATAATTTAACATATGTAAAAATAATTGGAATATAAAAAATAATTTAATATATGTGAAACTAATTGGATTATAAAAAATACTTTAATATATGTAAAACTAATCTGACTATAAAAAATAATTTCATATATGTAAAGCTAATTGGAATACAAAAAATAATTTAAAATATGTAAAACTAATTGGAATACAAAAAATAATTTAAATTATGTAAAACTAATTGGAATACAAAAAAAAATTTTACATATGTAAAACTAATTGGAATATAAAAAATAATTTAAATTATGTAAAACTAATTGGAATACAAAAAAAAATTTTACATATGTAAAACTAATTGGAATATAAAAAATAATTTAACATATGTAAAACTAATTGGAATATAAAAAAAAATTTAACATATGTAAAACTAATTGGAATATAAAAAATAATTTAAATTATGTAAAACTAATTGGAATACAAAAAAATAATGTAAAATATGTAAAACTAATTGGAATATAAAAAATAATTTAATATATATCAAACTAATTGGAATACAAAAAAAAAATTTAATATATGTAAAACTAATTGGAATATAAAAAATAATTTAACATTTGTAAAACAAATTGAAATATGAAAAAATCATTTAATATATTTAAAACTAATTGGAATATTAAAAATAATTTAATATATGTACAGCTAATTGGAATATTAACAATAATTTAATATATGTAAAGCTAATTGGAATATAAAAAATAATTTAACATATGTAAAACTAATTGGAATATAAAAAATAATTTAATATATACGAAACATATTGGAATACAAAACAATAATTTAATATATATAAAACTAATTGGAATATTAAAAATAATTTAATATATGTACAGCTAATTGGAATATTAACAATAATTTAATATATGTAAAGCTAATTGGAATACAAAAAATAATTTAACATATGTAAAACTAATTGGAATATAAAAAATAATTTAATATATGTAAAACTAATTGGAATATAAAAAATAATTTTCATATGTAAAACTAATTGAAATATAAAAAATTATTTAACATATGTAAAACTAATTTGAATATAAAAAATAATTTAATATATGTAAAACTAATTGGAATATAAAAAATAATTTTCATATGTAAAACTAATTGGAATATAAAAAATAATTTAACATATGTAAAACTAATTGGAATATAAAAAATAATTTAATATATGTAATATAAAAAATAATTTAATATATATAAAACTAATTAAAATATGGAAAAATTATTTAATATATATAAAACTAATTGGAATATGAAAAAACATTTAATATATATAAAACTAATTGGAATATGAAAAAATAATTTAATATATGTAAAACTAATTGGAATATAAAAATTAATTTAATATATATAAAACTAATTGGAATATGAAAAAATAATTTAATATATATAAAAATAATTGGAATATAGAAAAAAAAATTTAATATATGTAAAACTAATTGGAACATAAAAAATAATTTAACATATATAAAACTAATTGGAATATGAAAAAATAATTTAATATATATAAAACTAATTGGAATAGGAAACAATAATTTAATATATATAAAACTAATTGGAATATGAAAAATAATTTAATATATATAAAACTAATTGGAATATGCAAAAATAATTTGATATATGTAAAACTAATTGGAATATAAAAAATAATTTAATATATATAAAACTAATTGGAATATGAAAAAATAATTTAATATATACGAAACATATTGGAATACAAAACAATAATTTAATATATATAAAACTAATTGGAATATAAAAAATAATTTAATATATATAAAACTAATTGGAATATGAAAAAATAATTTAATATATATAAAACTAATTGGAATATGAAAAAATAATTTAATATATTTAAAATTACTTGGAATATAAAAAATAATTTAATATATATAAAACTAATTGGAATATGAAAAAATAATTTAATATATATAAAACTAATTGGAATATAAACAATAATTTAATATATATAAAACTAATTGGAATATAAAAAATAATTTAATATATATACAACTAATTGGAATATGAAAAAATAATTTAATATATATAAAACTAATTGGAATCTGAAAAAATAATTTAATATATATAAAACTAATTGGATTATGAAAAAATAATTTAATATATATAAAACTAATTGGAATATAAAAAATAATTTAATATATATAAAACTAATTGGAATATAAAAAATAAATTAATATATATAAAGCTAATTGGAATATAAAATATAATTTAATATATATTAAACTAATTGGAATATAAAAAATAATTAAATATATATAAAACTAATTGGAATACAAAACATAATTTAATATATATAAAACTAATTGGAATACAAAAAATAATTTAATATATATAAAACTAATTGGAATATAAAAAATAATTTTATATATATAAAACTAATTGGAATATGAAAAAATAATTTAATATATATAAAACTAATTGGAATATAGAAAATAATTTAATATATGTAAAACTAATTGGAATATTACAAAATAATTTAATATATATAAAACTAATTGGAATATGAAAAAATAATTTAATATATATAAGACTAATTGGAATATGAAAAAATAATTTAATATATATAAAACTAATTGGAATATAAAAAATAATTTAATATATATAAAACTAATTGGAATATAAAAAAAAAATTAATATATATAAAACTAATTGGAATATAAAAAATAATTTAATATATGTAAAACTAATTGGAATATGAAAAAATAATTTAATATATGTAAAACTAATTGGAATATGAAAAAATAATTTAATATATATAAAACTAATTGGAATATGAAAAAATAATTTAATATATATAAAACTAATTGGAATATAAAAAATAATTTAATATATATAAAACTAATTGGAATATAAAAAATAATTTAATATATATAAAACTAATTGAAATATGAAAAAATAATTTAAAATATATAAAACTAATTGGAATATGAAAAAATAATTTAATATATGTAAAGCTAATTGGAATATAAAAAATAATTTAACATTTGTAAAACTAATTGAAATATGAAAAAATAATTTAATATATTTAAAACTAATTGGAATATTAAAAATAATTTAATATATGTACAGCTAATGGGAATATTAAAAATAGTTTAATATATGTAAAGCTAATTGGAATACAAAAAATAATTTAACATATGTAAAACTAATTGGAATATAAAAAATAATTTAATATATGTAAAACTAATTGGAATATAAAAAATAATTTTCACATGTAAAACTAATTGGAATATAAAAAATAATTTAACATATGTAAAACTAATTGGAATATAAAAAATAATTTAATATATGTAATATAAAAAATAATTTAATATATATAAAACTAATTAAAATATGAAAAAATAATTTAATATATATAAAACTAATTGGAATATGAAAAAATAATTTAATATATATAAAACTAATTGGAATATAAAAAATAATTTAATATATATAAAACTAATTGGAATATAAAAAAATAATTTAATATATATAAAACTAATTGGAATATGAAAAAACAATTTAACATATGTAAAACTAATCTGAATATAAAAAATAATTTAATATATGTAAAACTAATTTGAATGTAAAAAATGATTTAATATATGTAAAGCTAGTTGGAACATTAAAAATAATTTAACATATGTAAAACTAATTTGAATATAAAAACTAATTTAATGGAATATGAAAAATAATTTAATATATGTAAAGCTAATCGAATATTAAAAAATTTTTACATGTGTAAAACTTATAAGAATATTAAAAAAATATAACATATGTAAAACTAATTGGAATATTAAAAATAATTTAACATATGTAAATCTAATTGGAATATAAAAAATTATTTAAATTATGTAAAACTAATTGGAATACAAAAAAATAATTTAACATATGTAAAACTAATTGGAATATAAAAAATAATTTAACATATGTAAAACGAATTGGAATATAAAAAATAATTTAAAATATGTAAAACTAATTGGAATATAAAAAATAATTTAATATATGTAAAACTAATTGGAATATTAAAACAAAATGTAATATATATAAAAATAATTGGAATATAAAACATAATTTAATATATGTAAAACTGATTGGAATATAAAAAATAATTTAACATATGTAAAACTAATCTGAATACAAAAAATAATTTAAAGCTAATTGTAATACAAAAAATAATTTAAAATATGTAAAACTAATTGGAATATAGAAAATAATTTAACATATGTAAAACTAATTGGAATATAAAAAATAATTTAAATTATGTAAAGCTAATTGGAATACAAAAAAATAATTTAACATATGTAAAAATAATTGGAATATAAAAAATAATTTAATATATGTGAAACTAATTGGATTATAAAAAATACTTTAATATATGTAAAACTAATCTGACTATAAAAAATAATTTCATATATGTAAAGCTAATTGGAATACAAAAAATAATTTAAAATATGTAAAACTAATTGGAATACAAAAAATAATTTAAATTATGTAAAACTAATTGGAATACAAAAAAAATTTTTACATATGTAAAACTAATTGGAATATAAAAAATAATTTAACATATGTAAAACTAATTGGAATATAAAAAAAAATTTAACATATGTAAAACTAATTTGAATATAAAAAATAATTTAAATTATGTAAAACTAATTTGAATACAAAAAAATAATTTAAAATATGTAAAACTAATTGGAATATAAAAAATAATTTAATATATATCAAACTAATTGGAATACAAAAAAAAATTTAATATATGTAAAACTAATTGGAATATAAAAAATAATTTAACATTTGTAAAACAAATTGAAATATGAAAAAATCATTTAATATATTTAAAACTAATTGGAATATTAAAAATAATTTAATATATGTACAGCTAATTGGAATATTAAAAATAATTTAATATATGTAAAGCTAATTGGAATACAAAAAATAATTTAACATATGTAAAACTAATTGGAATATAAAAAATAATTTAATATATGTAAAACTAATTGGAATATAAAAAATAATTTTCATATGTAAAACTAATTGAAATATAAAAAATTATTTAACATATGTAAAACTAATTGGAATATAAAAAATAATTTAATATATGTAAAACTAATTGGAATATAAAAAATAATTTTCATATGTAAAACTAATTGGAATATAAAAAATAATTTAACATATGTAAAACTAATTGGAATATAAAAAATAATTTAATATATGTAATATAAAAAATAATTTAATATATATAAAACTAATTAAAATATGGAAAAATTATTTAATATATATAAAACTAATTGGAATATGAAAAAACATTTAATATATATAAAACTAATTGGAATATGAAAAAATAATTTAATATATGTAAAACTAATTGGAATATAAAAATTAATTTAATATATATAAAACTAATTGGAATATAAAAAATAATTTAATATATATAAAACTAATTGGAATATGAAAAAATAATTTAATATATATAAAAATAATTGGAATATGAAAAAAAAATTTAATATATGTAAAACTAATTGGAACATAAAAAATAATTTAACATATATAAAACTAATTGGAATATGAAAAAATAATTTAATATATATAAAACTAATTGGAATAGGAAACAATAATTTAATATATATAAAACTAATTGGAATATGAAAAATAATTTAATATATATAAAACTAATTGGAATATGCAAAAATAAATTAATATATATAAAACTAATTGGAATATGAAAAAATAATTTGATATATGTAAAACTAATTGGAATATAAAAAATAATTTAATATATATAAAACTAATTGGAATATGAAAAAATAATTTAATATATAAAAAACATATTGGAATACAAAACAATAATTTAATATATATAAAACTAATTGGAATATAAAAAATAATTTAATATATATAAAACTAATTGGAATATGAAAAAATAATTTAATATATATAAAACTAATTGGAATATGAAAAAATAATTTAATATATTTAAAATTACTTGGAATATAAAAAATAATTTAATATATATAAAACTAATTGGAATATGAAAAAATAATTTAATATATATAAAACTAATTGGAATATAAACAATAATTTAATATATATAAAACTAATTGGAATATAAAAAATAATTTAATATATATAAAACTAATTGGAATATGAAAAAATAATTTAATATATATAAAACTAATTGGAATCTGAAAAAATAATTTAATATATATAAAACTAATTGGATTATGAAAAAATAATTTAATATATATAAAACTAATTGGAATATAAAAAATAATTTAATATATATAAAACTAATTGGAATATAAAAAATAAATTAATATATATAAAGCTAATTGGAATATAAAAAATAATTTAATATATATTAAACTAATTGGAATATAAAAAATAATTAAATATATATAAAACTAATTGGAATACAAAACATAATTTAATATATATAAAACTAATTGGAATACAAAAAATAATTTAATATATATAAAACTAATTGGAATATAAAAAATAATTTAATATATATAAAACTAATTGGAATATGAAAAAATAATTTAATATATATAAAACTAATTAGAATATAGAAAATAATTTAATATATGTAAAACTAATTGGAATATTACAAAATAATTTAATATATATAAAACTAATTGGAATATGAAAAAATAATTTAATATATATAAGACTAATTGGAATATGAAAAAATAATTTAATATATATAAAACTAATTGGAATATAAAATATAATTTAATATATATAAAACTAATTGGAATATAAAAAAAAAATTAATATATATAAAACTAATTGGAATATAAAAAAAAATTTAATATATGTAAAACTAATTGGAATATGAAAAAATAATTTAATATATGTAAAACTAATTGGAATATGAAAAAATAATTTAATATATATAAAACTAATTGGAATATGAAAAAATAATTTAATATATATAAAACTAATTGGAATATAAAAAATAATTTAATATATATAAAACTAATTAAAATATAAAAAATAATTTAATATATATAAAACTAATTGAAATATGAAAAAATAATTTAAAATATATAAAACTAATTGGAATATGAAAAAATAATTTATTATATGTAAAGCTAATTGGAATATAAAAAATAATTTAACATTTGTAAAACTAATTGAAATATGAAAAAATAATTTAATATATGTAAAACTAATTGGAATATTAAAAATAATTTAATATATGTACAGCTAATTGGAATATTAAAAATAATTTAATATATGTAAAGCTAATTGGAATACAAAAAATAATTTAACATATGTAAAACTAATTGGAATATAAAAAATAATTTAATATATGTAAAACTAATTGGAATATAAAAAATAATTTTCATATGTAAAACTAATTGGAATATAAAAAATAATTTAACATATGTAAAACTAATTGGAATATAAAAAATAATTTAATATATGTAATATAAAAAATAATTTAATATATATAAAACTAATTAAAATATGAAAAAATAATTTAATATATATAAAACTAATTGGAATATGAAAAAATAATTTAATATATATAAAACTAATTGGAATATGAAAAAATAATTTAATATATTTAAAATTACTTGGAATATAAAAAATAATTTAATATATATAAAACTAATTGGAATATGAAAAAATAAATTAATATATATAAAACTAATTGGAATATAAAAAATAATTTAATATATATAAAACTACTTGGAATATAAAAAAAAATTTAATATATATAAAACTAATTGGAATATGAAAAAATAATTTAATATATATAAAACTAATTGGAATCTGAAAAAATAATTTAATATATATAAAACTAATTGGATTATGAAAAAATAATTTAATATATATAAAACTAATTTGATAAATAAAAATAATTTAATATATATAAAACTAATTGGAATATAAAAAATAAATTAATATATGTAAAACTAATTGGAATATAAAAAATAATTTAATATATATAAAACTAATTGGAATATAAAAAATAATTAAATATATATAAAACTAATTGGAATACAAAAAATAATTTAATATATATAAAACTAATTGGAATACAAAAAATAATTTAATATATATAAAACTAATTGGAATATAAAAAATAATTTAATATATGTAAAACTAATTGGAATATAAAAAATAATTTAAAATACTTAAAACTAATTAGAATATAAAAAATAATTTAATATATTGAAAACTAATTGGAATATGCAAACATAACTTAATATACTTAAAACTAATTGGAATACAAAAAATAATTTAATATATATAAAACTAATTGGAATACAAAAAATAATTTAATATATATAAAACTAATTGGAATACAAAAAATAATTTTATATGTGTAAAACTAATTGGAATATAAAAAATAATTTTAAACATTTAAAACTAATTGGAATATGAAAAAATAATTTAATATATTTAAAACTAATTGGAATATAAAAAATAATTAAACATATGTAAAACTAATGGGAAGACAAAAAAAAATTAATATATGTAAAACTAATTGGAATATGAAAAAATAATTTAATATATTTAAAACTAATTGGAATACAAAAAATAATTAAACATATGTAAAACTAATGGGAATATAAAAAAAAATTTATTTATGTAAAACTAATTGAAATATAAAAAATAATTTAATATATGTAAAACTAATTGAAATATAAAAAATAATTTAATATATGTAAAGCTAATTGGAATATAAAAAATAGTTTTATATATTTAAAACTAATTGGAATACAAAAAAATAATTTAATATATTTAAAACTAATTGGAATATAAAAAATAATTTAACATGTGTGAAACTAATTGGAATATAAAAAATAGTTTAATATATTTAAAACTTATTGGAATACAAAAAAATAATTTAATATATGTAAAACTAATTGGAATATAAAAAATAGTTTAATATATGTAAAACTAATTAGAATATAAAAAATAATTTAACATATGTAAAACTAATTGGAATATTGAAAATAAGTTAACATGCTAAACTAATTGAAATTTAAAAAATAATTTTAAATATGTAAAATAGTAATATTAAATATAATTTAATATATGTACGACTAATTGGAATATATAAAATAATTTCATACATTTACAGCTAATTCGAATATAAAAAATAATTTTACATATATAAAACTAATTGCAATACAAAAAAAATAATTTGATATGTGTAAAACTAATTCGAATATAAAAATAATTTAACATATGTAAAACTAATTGGAATATAAAAAATAGTTTAATATATTTAAAACTTATTGGAATATTAAAAACAAGTTAACATATGTAAAACTAATTGGAATATAAAAAATTATTTAATATATGTGATACTAATTGATGTATAAAAAATAATTTAATATATGTAAAACTAATTGGAATATAAACACAATTTAACATATGTAAAACTAATTTAAATATTAAAAATAATTTAACATATGTAAAACTAATTGGAACATCAAAAATAATTTAATATATGTAAAACTAATTGGAATATAAAAAATGATTTAATATATGTAAAGCTAATTGGAAAATTAAAAATAATTTAACATATGTAAAACTAATTTGAATATAAAAAATAATTTAATATATGTAAAACTAATTGGAATATTAAAAATGATTTAATATATGTAAAACTAATTGGAATATAAAAAAAATTTAATATATGTAAAGCTAATTCGAATATTAAAAAGATTTTTACATATGTAAAACTAATTGGAATATAAAACATAATTTAATATATGTAAAACTAACTGAAATACAAAAAAATAATTTAACATATGTAAAACTAATTGGAATATAAAAAATAATTTAATATATAGTTAAAATTAATTGGAATACAAATAATAATTTAAATTATGTAAAACTAATTGGAATCCAAAAAAATAATTATCATATGTAAAACTAATTAGAATATAAAAAATAATTTAATATATGTAAAACTAATTGGAATATAAAAAATAATTTAACATATGTAAAACTAATTGGAATATTAAAAATAAAAATAATTATCATATGTAAAACTAATAGGACTATAAAAAATAATTTAATATATGTAGAGCTAATTGGAATATTAAAAATAATTTTAAATATGTAAAACTAATTGGAATATTAAAAATAATTTTACATATGTAAAACTAATTGGAATATAAAAAATAATTGTATATATGTAAAGCTTATTGGAATATTAAAAACAATTTAACATATGTAAATCTAATTTGAATACAAAAAATTATTAAATATATGTGAAACTAATTGATGTATAAAAATAATTTAATATATGTAAAACTAATTGGAATATAAAAACAATTTAACATATGTAAAACTAATTAAAATATTAAAAATAATTTAACATATGTAAAACCAATTGGAAAATTAAAAATGATTTAATATATGTAAAGCTAATTGGAACACAAAAAATAATTTAACATATGTAAAACTAATTGGAATACAAAAAATCATTTAATATATATAAAACAAATTGGAATAGGAAAAAATAATTTACTATATATAAAACATATTGGAATACAAAAAAATAATTTAATATATATAAAACTAATTGGGATATAAAAACTAATTTAATATATATAAAACTAATTGGAATATGAAAAAATAATTTAATATATACAAAACAAATTGGAATATGAAAAAATAATTTAATATATTTAAAATTACTTGGAATATAAAAAATAATTTTATATATATAAAACTAATTGGAATATGAAAAAATAATTTAATATATTTAAAACTAATTGGAATATAAAAAATAATTTAATATATCTAAAACTAATTGGAATATTAAAAATAATTTAATATATATAAAACTAATTGGAATAGGAAAAAATAATTTAATATATATAAAACTAATTGGAATATAAAAAATAATTTAATATATATAAAACTAATTGGAATATAAAAAATAATTTAATACATATAAAACTAATTGGAATATAAAAAATAATTTAATATATATAAAACTAATTGGAATATGAAAAAATAATTTAATATATATAAAACTAATTGGAATATAAAATATAATTTAATATATATAAAACTAATTGGAATATAAAAAATAATTTAATATATATAAAACTAATTGGAATAGGAAAAAATAATTTAATATATATAAAACTAATTGGAATATAAAAAATAATTTAATATATGTAAAACTAATTGGAATATGAAAAAATAATGTAATATATATAAAACTAATTGGAATATAAAAAATAATTTAATAGATATAAAACTAATTGGAATATGAAAAAATAATTTAATATATATAAAACTAATTGGAATATAAAAAATAATTTAATATATGTAAAACTAATTGGAATATGAAAAAAAAATTTAATATATATAAAACTAATTGGAATATAAAACATAATTTAATATATGTAAAACTAATTGGAATATGAAAAAATAATTTAATATATATAAAACAAATTGGAATATGAAAAAATAATTTAATATATTTAAAATTACTTGGAATATAAAAAATAATTTAATATATATAAAACTAATTGGAATATGAAAAAATAAATTAATATATATAAAACTAATTGGAATATGAAAAAATAATTTAATATATATAAAACTACTTGGAATATAAAAAAAAATTTAATATATATAAAACTAATTGGAATATGAAAAAATAATTTAATATATATAAAACTAATTGGAATCTGAAAAAATAATTTAATATATATAAAACTAATTGGATTATGAAAAAATAATTTAATATATATAAAACTAATTTGATTAATAAAAATAATTTAATATATATAAAACTAATTGGAATATAAAAAATAAATTAATATATGTAAAACTAATTGGAATATAAAAAATAATTTAATATATATAAAACTAATTGGAATATAAAAAATAATTAAATATATATAAAACTAATTGGAATACAAAAAATAATTTAATATATATAAAACTAATTGGAATACAAAAAATAATTTAATATATATAAAACTAATTGGAATATAAAAAATAATTTAATATATGTAAAACTAATTGGAATATAAAAAATAATTTAAAATACTTAAAACTAATTAGAATATAAAAAATAATTTAATATATTGAAAACTAATTGGAATATGCAAACATAACTTAATATACTTAAAACTAATTGGAATACAAAAAATAATTTAATATATATAAAACTAATTGGAATACAAAAAATAATTTAATATATATAAAACTAATTGGAATACAAAAAATAATTTAATATGTGTAAAACTAATTGGAATATAAAAAATAATTTTAAACATTTAAAACTAATTGGAATATGAAAAAATAATTTAATATATTTAAAACTAATTGGAATATAAAAAATAATTAAACATATGTAAAACTAATGGGAAGACAAAAAAAAATTAATATATGTAAAACTAATTGGAATATGAAAAAATAATTTAATATATTTAAAACTAATTGGAATACAAAAAATAATTAAACATATGTAAAACTAATGGGAATATAAAAAAAAATTTATTTATGTAAAACTAATTGAAATATAAAAAATAATTTAATATATGTAAAACTAATTGAAATATAAAAAATAATTTAATATATGTAAAGCTAATTGGAATATAAAAAATAGTTTTATATATTTAAAACTAATTGGAATACAAAAAAATAATTTAATATATTTAAAACTAATTGGAATATAAAAAATAATTTAACATGTGTGAAACTAATTGGAATATAAAAAATAGTTTAATATATTTAAAACTTATTGGAATACAAAAAAATAATTTAATATATGTAAAACTAATTGGAATATAAAAAATAGTTTAATATATGTAAAACTAATTAGAATATAAAAAATAATTTAACATATGTAAAACTAATTGGAATATTGAAAATAAGTTAACATGCTAAACTAATTGAAATTTAAAAAATAATTTTAAATATGTAAAATAGTAATATTAAATATAATTTAATATATGTACGACTAATTGGAATATATAAAATAATTTCATACATTTACAGCTAATTCGAATATAAAAAATAATTTTACATATATAAAACTAATTGCAATACAAAAAAAATAATTTGATATGTGTAAAACTAATTCGAATATAAAAATAATTTAACATATGTAAAACTAATTGGAATATAAAAAATAGTTTAATATATTTAAAACTTATTGGAATATTAAAAACAAGTTAACATATGTAAAACTAATTGGAATATAAAAAATTATTTAATATATGTGATACTAATTGATGTATAAAAAATAATTTAATATATGTAAAACTAATTGGAATATAAACACAATTTAACATATGTAAAACTAATTTAAATATTAAAAATAATTTAACATATGTAAAACTAATTGGAACATCAAAAATAATTTAATATATGTAAAACTAATTGGAATATAAAAAATGATTTAATATATGTAAAGCTAATTGGAAAATTAAAAATAATTTAACATATGTAAAACTAATTTGAATATAAAAAATAATTTAATATATGTAAAACTAATTGGAATATTAAAAATGATTTAATATATGTAAAACTAATTGGAATATAAAAAAAATTTAATATATGTAAAGCTAATTCGAATATTAAAAAGATTTTTACATATGTAAAACTAATTGGAATATAAAACATAATTTAATATATGTAAAACTAACTGAAATACAAAAAAATAATTTAACATATGTAAAACTAATTGGAATATAAAAAATAATTTAATATATAGTTAAAATTAATTGGAATACAAATAATAATTTAAATTATGTAAAACTAATTGGAATCCAAAAAAATAATTATCATATGTAAAACTAATTAGAATATAAAAAATAATTTAATATATGTAAAACTAATTGGAATATAAAAAATAATTTAACATATGTAAAACTAATTGGAATATTAAAAATAAAAATAATTATCATATGTAAAACTAATAGGACTATAAAAAATAATTTAATATATGTAGAGCTAATTGGAATATTAAAAATAATTTTAAATATGTAAAACTAATTGGAATATTAAAAATAATTTTACATATGTAAAACTAATTGGAATATAAAAAATAATTGTATATATGTAAAGCTTATTGGAATATTAAAAACAATTTAACATATGTAAATCTAATTTGAATACAAAAAATTATTAAATATATGTGAAACTAATTGATGTATAAAAATAATTTAATATATGTAAAACTAATTGGAATATAAAAACAATTTAACATATGTAAAACTAATTAAAATATTAAAAATAATTTAACATATGTAAAACCAATTGGAAAATTAAAAATGATTTAATATATGTAAAGCTAATTGGAACACAAAAAATAATTTAACATATGTAAAACTAATTGGAATACAAAAAATCATTTAATATATATAAAACAAATTGGAATAGGAAAAAATAATTTACTATATATAAAACATATTGGAATACAAAAAAATAATTTAATATATATAAAACTAATTGGGATATAAAAACTAATTTAATATATATAAAACTAATTGGAATATGAAAAAATAATTTAATATATACAAAACAAATTGGAATATGAAAAAATAATTTAATATATTTAAAATTACTTGGAATATAAAAAATAATTTTATATATATAAAACTAATTGGAATATGAAAAAATAATTTAATATATTTAAAACTAATTGGAAGATAAAAAATAATTTAATATATCTAAAACTAATTGGAATATTAAAAATAATTTAATATATATAAAACTAATTGGAATAGGAAAAAATAATTTAATATATATAAAACTAATTGGAATATAAAAAATAATTTAATATATATAAAACTAATTGGAATATAAAAAATAATTTAATACATATAAAACTAATTGGAATATAAAAAATAATTTAATATATATAAAACTAATTGGAATATGAAAAAATAATTTAATATATATAAAACTAATTGGAATATAAAATATAATTTAATATATATAAAACTAATTGGAATATAAAAAATAATTTAATATATATAAAACTAATTGGAATAGGAAAAAATAATTTAATATATATAAAACTAATTGGAATATAAAAAATAATTTAATATATGTAAAACTAATTGGAATATGAAAAAATAATGTAATATATATAAAACTAATTGGAATATAAAAAATAATTTAATAGATATAAAACTAATTGGAATATGAAAAAATAATTTAATATATATAAAACTAATTGGAATATAAAAAATAATTTAATATATGTAAAACTAATTGGAATATGAAAAAAAAATTTAATATATATAAAACTAATTGGAATATAAAACATAATTTAATATATGTAAAACTAATTGGAATATGAAAAAATAATTTAATATATATAAAACAAATTGGAATATGAAAAAATAATTTAATATATTTAAAATTACTTGGAATATAAAAAATAATTTAATATATATAAAACTAATTGGAATATGAAAAAATAATTTAATATATTTAAAACTAATTGGAATATGAAAAAATAATTTAATATATATAAAACTAATTGGAATATTAAAAATAATTTAATATATATAAAACTAATTGGAATAGGAAAAAATAATTTACTATATATAAAACTAATTGGAATATAAAAAATAATTTAATATATATAAAACTAATTGGAATATAAAAAATAATTTAATACATATAAAACTATTTGGAATATAAAAAATAATTTAATATATATAAAACTAATTAAAATATGAAAAAATAATTTAATATATATAAAACTAATTGGAATATAAAATATAATTTAATATATATAAAACTAATTGGAATATAAAAAATAATTTAATATATATAAAACTAATTGGAATAGGAAAAAATAATTTAATATATATAAAACTAATTGGAATATAAAAAATAATTTAATATATGTAAAACTAATTGGAATATGAAAAAATAATGTAATATATATAAAACTAATTGGAATATAAAAAATAATTTAATAGATATAAAACTAATTGGAATATGAAAAAATAATTTAATATATATAAAACTAATTGGAATATAAAAAATAATTTAATATATGTAAAACTAATTGGAATATGAAAAAAAAATTAAATATATATAAAACTAATTGGAATATAAAACATAATTTAATATATGTAAAACTAATTGGAATATGAAAAAATAATTTAATATATATAAAACTAATTTGAATATAAAAAATAATTTAATATATATAAAACTAATTGGAATATAAAAAATAATTTAACATTTGTAAAACTAATTGGAATATAAAAAATAATTTAATATATATAAAACTAATTGGAATACAAAAAATAATTTAATATATTTAAAACTAATTGGAATAAAAAAAATAATTTAATATATATAAAACTAATAGGAATACAAAAAATAATTTAATATATATAAAACTAATTGGAATACAAAAAATAATTTAATATATATAAAACTAATTGGAATATAAAAAATAATTTAATATATATAAAACTAATTGGAATATAAAAAATAATGTAATATATTTAAAACTAATTGGAATATAAAAAATAATTTAATATATTGAAAACTAATTGGAATATGCAAACATAACTTAATATATTTAAAACTAATTGGAATACAAAAAATAATGTAATATATATAAAACTAATTGGAATACAAAAAATAATTTAATATATATAAAACTAATTGGAATACAAAAAATAATTTAATATGTATAAAACTAATTGGAATATAAAAAATAATTTTAAACATTTAAAACTAATTGGAATATGAAAAAATAATTAAACATATGTAAAACTAATGGGAATACATAAAAAAATTAATATATGTAAAACTAATTGAAATATAAAAAATAATTTAATATATGTAAAACTAATTGAAATATAAACAATAATTTTATATATATAAAACTAATTAGAATATAAAAAAAAATGAACATATGTAAAACTAATTGGAATATTGAAAATAAGTGAACATGTTAAACAAATTTAAATTTAAAAAATAATTTTAAATATGTAAAAATTATAGGAATATTAAATATAATTTAATATATGTACAACTAATTGGAATATATAAAATAATTTCATACATTTAAAGCTAATTGGAATATAAAAAATAATTTTACTTATATAAAACTAATTGCAATACAAAAAAAATAATTTAATATATGTAAAACTAATTGGAATATTAAAAATAAAAATAATTATCATATGTAAAACTAATAGGACTATAAAAAATAATTTAATATACGTAAAGCTAATTGGAATATTAAAAATAATTTAAAATATGTAAAACAAATTGGAATATTAAAAATAATTTTACATATGTAAAACTAATTGGAATATAAAAAATAATTTAATATATGTAAAGCTTATTGGAATATTAAAAACAATTTAACATATGTAAAACTAATTGGAATATAAAAAGTATTTAATATATGTGAAACTAATTGATGTATAAAAATAATTTAATATATGTAAAACTAATTGAAATATAAAAAATAATTTAATATATGTAAAACTAATTTGAATGTAAAAAATGATTTAATATATGTAAAGCTAATTGGAACATAAAAAATAATTTAACATATGTAAAACTAATTTGAATATAAAAAATAATTTTATATATGTAAACTAATTGGAATATGAAAAATAATTTAATATATGTAAAGCTAATTCGAATATTAAAAAAAATTTTACATGTGTAAAACTTATAAGAATATTAAAAAAATATAACATATGTAAAACTAATTGGAATATTAAAAATAATTTAACATATGTAAATCTAATTGGAATATAAAAAATAATTTAAATTATGTAAAAGTAATTGGAATACAAAAAAATAATTTAACATATGTAAAACTAATTGGAATATAAAAAATAATTTAACATATGTAAAACTAATTGGAATATTAAAAAAAATGTAATATATATAAAAATAATTGGAATATAAAACATAATTTAATATATGTAAAACTGATTGGAATATAAAAAATAATTTAACATATGTAAAACTAATCTGAATATAAAAAATAATTTAAAGCTAATTGTAATACAAAAAATAATTTAAAATATGTAAAACTAATTGGAATATAGAAAATTATTTAACATATGTAAAACTAATTGGAATATAAAAAATAATTTAAATTATGTAAAGCTAATTGGAATACAAAAAAATAATTTAACATATGTAAAACTAATTGGAATATAAAAAATAATTTAATATATGTGAAACTAATTGGATTATAAAATATAATTTAATATATGTAAAACTAATCTGAATATAAAAAATAATTTCATATATGTAAAGCTAATTGGAATACAAAAAATAATTTAAAATATGTAAAACTAATTGGAATATAAAAAATAATTTAACATATGTAAAACTAATTGGAATATAAAAAAGATTTAACATATGTAAAACTAATTGGAATATAAAAAATAATTTAAATTATGTAAAACTAATTGGAATACAAAAAAATAATTTAAAATATGTAAAACTAATTGGAATATAAAAAATAATTTAATATATATCAAACTAATTGGAATACAAAAAAAAAATTTAATATATGTAAAACTAATTGGAATATAAAAAATAATTTAATATATATAAAACTAATTGGAATACAAAAAATAATTTAAAATATGTAAAACTAATTGGAATATAAAAAATAATTTTACATATGTAAAACTAATTGGAATATAAAACATAATTTAACATATGTAAAACTAATTGTAATATAAAATATATTTAATATATGTAAAACTAATTGGAATATAAAAATTAATTTAATATATGTTAAAACTAATTGGAATAGAGAAATAAATAATTTAGCATTTGTAAAATTAATTGGAATAGAGAAAAAAAAAATTAACATTTGTAAAACTAATGTGAATAGAACAAAAAAAATCTCACATTTGTAAAACTAATTTGAATATTAAAATAATTAATTCGAATATAAAACGTAATTTAACATAAATTATAGTAAAAGTAATTGTAATATAAAAAATAATTTTAATATTAAAAAATAATTGGAATATAAAAATAATTGACCACATGTAAAACTTATTGGGATATGGAAAATAATTAAAAATAATTAAAAATATGTAAAACTAATTGGAATAGAAAAAATATTAATTTAAGATTTGTTAAACTAATTGCAATATTATAAAATATTAAACGTATATAAAACTAATTGGTCATAAAAATAATTACACATATGCCAAACTAATTGGAATAGAAAAAAATAAATAAACATATGTAAAACTAATTGTAATATAGTAAATAATACGTCATAATTTGTAAATAATAACTTAACATACGTTAAACATTGAAATGTAAAAAAAAATTAATACATGTAAAATTAATCGGAATATTAAAAACAATTTAACATATCTTAATGTTATTGGAATTTTTCATATGTATAATGAATGTGCAAAATAATTTTAGATATGTAAAATTATTTTAAATATAAAAAAAAATTTAATATATGTAAAACTAATTGAAATATAAAAAATAATTTAACATATGTAAAATTAATTGGAATACAGAAGATAATTTAACATATATAAAAAAAATTGGAATATTAATAACTAATTTAGCATATGTAAAAAATATTGGAAGACGAAGATATAATATAACATATGTAAAATTAATAGGAATATTAAAATTAATTCAACATATGTTAAAGTAATTGGAATATTAAGAATTAATTTAAGATATGTAAAACTAATTGTATTATAAAAAATAATCCAATATATCAATAACTAATAAAAATAATTATCCAATATATCAATAACTAATAAAAAATAATCCAATATATCAATAACTAATAAAAAATAATCCAATATATCAATAACTAATAAAAATAATCCAATATATCGACAACTAATAAAAATAATAATCCAATATACCAATTACTAATAAAAATAATAATCCAATATATCAATAACTAATAAAAATAATCATCCAATATATCAATAACTAATATAAAAATAATCCAATATATCAATAACTTACGAAAAATAATCCAATATATCAATAACTAATAAAAATAATCCAATATATCAATAACTTATAAAAAAAATAATCCAATATATCAATAACTAATAAAAATAATCATCCAATATATAAATAACTAATAAAAATTAATCCAATATATCAATAACTAATAAACAATGATCCAATATATCAATAATAAAAAATAATAAAATATATCAATAACTAATAAAAATAATAATATAATATATCAATAACTAATAAAAGAAATAATCCAATATATCAATAACTAATAAAAAATAATCCAATATATCAATAACTAAAAACAAATAATCCAATATATCAATAACTAAAAACAAATAATCCAATATATCAATAACTAAAAACAAATAATCCAATATATCAATAACTAATAAAAATAATAATCCAATATATAAATAACTGATATAAAAATCATCCAATATATCAATAACTAAGAAAAAATAATACAATATATCAATAACTAATAAAAATAATCCCATATATCAATAACTAATAAAAATAATAATCAAATTTATCAATAACTTATAAAAAAATAATCCAATATATCAATAACTAATACAAAAAAATCCAATATATCAATACCTAATGAAAATAATAATCCAATATCAATAACTAATAAAAACAAATCCAATATATCAATAACTAATAAAAAATAATCAAATATATCAATAACTAATAAAAAAAATCTAATATATCAATAACTAATAAAAATATTAATCCAATATATAAATAACTAATAAAAATTATAATCCAATATACCAATAACTAATAAAAATAATTATCCAATATATCAATAACTAATAAAAATAATAATCCAATATATCAATAACTAATAAAAATAAAAATCCAATATATACATTGCCTAATAAAAAAAAACAAATATATCAATAACTAATAAAAAATTATCCAATATATCAATAATTAATAAAAATAATCCAATATATCAACAACTAATAAAAATAATAATCCAATATACCAATAACTAATAAAAATAATAATCCAATATATCGATAACTAATAAAAATAATAATCCAATATACCAATAACTAATAAAAATAATAATCCAATATATCAATAACTAATAAAAATAATAATCCAATATATCAATAACTAATAAAAATATTAATCCAATATATCAATAACTAATAAAAAAAATCATCAAATATATCAATAACTAATAAAAAATAATCCAATTTATCAATAATTAATAAACATAATCCAATATATCAACAACTAATAAAAATCATAATCCAATATACTAATAACTAATAAAAATAATAATCCAATATATCAATAACTAATAAAAAAAATAATCCAATATATCAATAACTAATAAAAAATAATCCAATATATCAATAACTAACACAAAATAATCCAATATATCAATAACTAATAAAAATAATTATCCAATATATCAATAACTAATATAAAAATAATCCAATATATCAATAACTAATAAAACATATTCCAATATATCAATAACTAATAAAAAATAATCCAATATATCAATAACTAACACAAAATAATCCAATATATCAACAACTAATACAAATCCTAATCCAATATACTAATAACTAATAAAAATAATAATCCAATATATCAATAACTAAATAAAATATTAATCCAATATATCAATAACTAATAAAAAATAATCCAATATATCAATAACTAACACAAAATAATCCAATATATCAATAACTAATAAAAATAATAATCCATTATATCAATCACTAATATAAAAATAATCCAATATATCAATTACTAATAAAACATAATCCAATATATCAATAAGTCATAAAAATAATCCAATATACCAATAACTAATAAAAATAATAATCAAATATACCAATAACTAATAAAAAAAATAATCCAATATATCAATAACTTATAAAAAATAATCCAATATATCTTTACCTTATAAAAAATAATCCAATATATACATAACTTATTAAAAAATAATCCAATATATCAATAATAAAATAAAAAAATAATCCAATATATCAATAACTAATAAAAAATATTCCAATATATCAATAACTAATAAAAATAATAATCCAATATATCAATAACTAATAAAAAAATAATCCAATATATCAATAGCTAAAAAACATACTCCAATATATCAATAACTAATAAACAAAAATCCAATATATCAATAACTAATAAAAAATAATCCAATATATTAATAACTAATAAAAATAATAGTCCAATATATCAATAACTAATAAACCAAATAATCCAATATATCAATAAGTAAGAAAAAATAATCCAATATATCAATAACTAATAAAAAAAATAATCCAATATATCAACAACTAATAAAAACTAATCCAATATATCAATAACTAATAAAAAATAATCCAATATATCAACAACCAATAAAGAATAATTCCATATATCAATAACTAATAACAAATAATCCAATATATCAATAACTAATCAAAATAATCCAATATATCAACAACTAATAAAAATAATAATCCAATATATCAATAACTAATAAAATAATAATCCAATATATCAATAACTAATCAGAATAATAATCTAATATATCAATAACTTATATAAAAATAATCCAATATATCAATAACTAATAAAAAATAATCCAATATATCAATAACTAGTGAGAAATAATCGATTATATCAATAACTAATAAAAAAAAATTCCAATATATCAATAATTAATAAAAAATAATCTAATATGTCAATAACTAATGAAAAATAATCAAATATATCAATAACTAATAAAAATAATCCAATATATCAATAACTTATAAAAAAAATAATCCAATATATCAATAACTAATAAAAATAATCATCCAATATATAAATAACTAATAAAAATTAATCCAATATATCAATAACTAATAAACAATGATCCAATATATCAATATTAAAAAATAATAAAATATATCAATAACTAATAAAAATAATAATCAAATATATCAATAACTAATAAAAGAAATAATCCAATATATCAATAACTAATAAAAAATAATCCAATATATCAATAACTAAAAACAAATAATCCAATATATCAATAACTAAAAACAAATAATCCAATATATCAATAACTAATAAAAATAATAATCCAATATATAAATAACTGATATAAAAATCATCCAATATATCAATAACTAAGAAAAAATAATACAATATATCAATAACTAATAAAAATAATCCCATATATCAATAACTAATAAAAATAATAATCAAATTTATCAATAACTTATAAAAAAATAATCCAATATATCAATAACTAATACAAAAAAATCCAATATATCAATACCTAATGAAAATAATAATCCAATATCAATAACTAATAAAAACAAATCCAATATATCAATAACTAATAAAAAATAATCAAATATATCAATAACTAATAAAAAAAATCTAATATATCAATAACTAATAAAAATATTAATCCAATATATAAATAACTAATAAAAATTATAATCCAATATACCAATAACTAATAAAAATAATTATCCAATATATCAATAACTAATAAAAATAATAATCCAATATATAAATAACTAATAAAAATTAATCCAATATATCAATAACTAATAAACAATGATCCAATATATCAATAATAAAAAATAATAAAATATATCAATAACTAATAAAAATAATAATATAATATATCAATAACTAATAAAAGAAATAATCCAATATATCAATAACTAATAAAAAATAATCCAATATATCAATAACTAAAAACAAATAATCCAATATATCAATAACTAAAAACAAATAATCCAATATATCAATAACTAATAAAAATAATAATCCAATATATAAATAACTGATATAAAAATCATCCAATATATCAATAACTAAGAAAAAATAATACAATATATCAATAACTAATAAAAATAATCCCATATATCAATAACTAATAAAAATAATAATCAAATTTATCAATAACTTATAAAAAAATAATCCAATATATCAATAACTAATACAAAAAAATCCAATATATCAATACCTAATGAAAATAATAATCCAATATCAATAACTAATAAAAACAAATCCAATATATCAATAACTAATAAAAAATAATCAAAAATATCAATAACTAATAAAAAAAATCTAATATATCAATAACTAATAAAAATATTAATCCAATATATAAATAACTAATAAAAATTATAATCCAATATACCAATAACTAATAAAAATAATTATCCAATATATCAATAACTAATAAAAATAATAATCCAATATATCAATAACTAATAAAAATAAAAATCCAATATATACATTGCCTAATAAAAAAAAACAAATATATCAATAACTAATAAAAAATTATCCAATATATCAATAATTAATAAAAATAATCCAATATATCAACAACTAATAAAAATAATAATCCAATATACCAATAACTAATAAAAATAATAATCCAATATATCGATAACTAATAAAAATAATAATCCAATATACCAATAACTAATAAAAATAATAATCCAATATATCAATAACTAATAAAAATAATAATCCAATATATCAATAACTAATAAAAATATTAATCCAATATATCAATAACTAATAAAAAAAATCATCAAATATATCAATAACTAATAAAAAATAATCCAATTTATCAATAATTAATAAACATAATCCAATATATCAACAACTAATAAAAATCATAATCCAATATACTAATAACTAATAAAAATAATAATCCAATATATCAATAACTAATAAAAAAAATAATCCAATATATCAATAACTAATAAAAAATAATCCAATATATCAATAACTAACACAAAATAATCCAATATATCAATAACTAATAAAAATAATTATCCAATATATCAATAACTAATATAAAAATAATCCAATATATCAATAACTAATAAAACATATTCCAATATATCAATAACTAATAAAAAATAATCCAATATATCAATAACTAACACAAAATAATCCAATATATCAACAACTAATACAAATCCTAATCCAATATACTAATAACTAATAAAAATAATAATCCAATATATCAATAACTAAATAAAATATTAATCCAATATATCAATAACTAATAAAAAATAATCCAATATATCAATAACTAACACAAAATAATCCAATATATCAATAACTAATAAAAATAATAATCCATTATATCAATCACTAATATAAAAATAATCCAATATATCAATTACTAATAAAACATAATCCAATATATCAATAAGTCATAAAAATAATCCAATATACCAATAACTAATAAAAATAATAATCAAATATACCAATAACTAATAAAAAAAATAATCCAATATATCAATAACTTATAAAAAATAATCCAATATATCTTTACCTTATAAAAAATAATCCAATATATACATAACTTATTAAAAAATAATCCAATATATCAATAATAAAATAAAAAAATAATCCAATATATCAATAACTAATAAAAAATATTCCAATATATCAATAACTAATAAAAATAATAATCCAATATATCAATAACTAATAAAAAAAATAATCCAATATATCAATAGCTAAAAAACATACTCCAATATATCAATAACTAATAAACAAAAATCCAATATATCAATAACTAATAAAAAATAATCCAATATATTAATAACTAATAAAAATAATAGTCCAATATATCAATAACTAATAAACCAAATAATCCAATATATCAATAAGTAAGAAAAAATAATCCAATATATCAATAATTAATAAAAAAAATAATCCAATATATCAACAACTAATAAAAACTAATCCAATATATCAATAACTAATAAAAAATAATCCAATATATCAACAACCAATAAAGAATAATTCCATATATCAATAACTAATAACAAATAATCCAATATATCAATAACTAATCAAAATAATCCAATATATCAACAACTAATAAAAATAATAATCCAATATATCAATAACTAATAAAATAATAATCCAATATATCAATAACTAATCAGAATAATAATCTAATATATCAATAACTTATATAAAAATAATCCAATATATCAATAACTAATAAAAAATAATCCAATATATCAATAACTAGTGAGAAATAATCGATTATATCAATAACTAATAAAAAAAAATTCCAATATATCAATAATTAATAAAAAATAATCTAATATGTCAATAACTAATGAAAAATAATCAAATATATCAATAACTAATAAAAATAATCCAATATATCAATAACTTATAAAAAAAATAATCCAATATATCAATAACTAATAAAAATAATCATCCAATATATAAATAACTAATAAAAATTAATCCAATATATCAATAACTAATAAACAATGATCCAATATATCAATATTAAAAAATAATAAAATATATCAATAACTAATAAAAATAATAATCAAATATATCAATAACTAATAAAAGAAATAATCCAATATATCAATAACTAATAAAAAATAATCCAATATATCAATAACTAAAAACAAATAATCCAATATATCAATAACTAAAAACAAATAATCCAATATATCAATAACTAATAAAAATAATAATCCAATATATAAATAACTGATATAAAAATCATCCAATATATCAATAACTAAGAAAAAATAATACAATATATCAATAACTAATAAAAATAATCCCATATATCAATAACTAATAAAAATAATAATCAAATTTATCAATAACTTATAAAAAAATAATCCAATATATCAATAACTAATACAAAAAAATCCAATATATCAATACCTAATGAAAATAATAATCCAATATCAATAACTAATAAAAACAAATCCAATATATCAATAACTAATAAAAAATAATCAAATATATCAATAACTAATAAAAAAAATCTAATATATCAATAACTAATAAAAATATTAATCCAATATATAAATAACTAATAAAAATTATAATCCAATATACCAATAACTAATAAAAATAATTATCCAATATATCAATAACTAATAAAAATAATAATCCAATATATCAATAACTAATAAAAATAAAAATCCAATATATACATTGCCTAATAAAAAAAAAACAAATATATCAATAACTAATAAAAAATTATCCAATATATCAATAATTAATAAAAATAATCCAATATATCAACAACTAATAAAAATAATAATCCAATATACCAATAACTAATAAAAATAATAATCCAATATATCGATAACTAATAAAAATAATAATCCAATATACCAATAACTAATAAAAATAATAATCCAATATATAAATAACTAATAAAAATAATAATCCAATATATCAATAACTAATAAAAATATTAATCCAATATACCAATAACTAATAAAAAAAATCATCAAATATATCAATAACTAATAAAAAATAATCCAATTTATCAATAATTAATAAACATAATCCAATATATCAACAACTAATAAAAATCATAATCCAATATACTAATAACTAATAAAAATAATAATCCAATATATCAATAACTAATAAAAATAATAATCCAATATATCAATAACTAATAAAACATAATCCAATATATCAATAACTAACACAAAATAATCCAATATATCAATAACTAATAAAAATAATCATCCAATATATCAATAACTAATATAAAAATAATCCAATATATCAATAACTAATAAAACATATTCCAATATATCAATAACTAATAAAAAATAATCCAATATATCAATAACTAACACAAAATAATCCAATATATCAACAACTAATACAAATCCTAATCCAATATACTAATAACTAATAAAAATAATAATCCAATATATCAATAACTAAATAAAATATTAATCCAATATATCAACACCTAATAAAAAATAATCCAATATATCAATAACTAACACAAAATAATCCAATATATCAATAACTAATAAAAATAATAATCCAATATATCAATCACTAATATAAAAATAATCCAATATATCAATTACTAATAAAACATAATCCAATATATCAATAAGTCATAAAAATAATTCAATATACCAATAACTAATAAAAATAATAATCAAATATACCAATAACTAATAAAAAAAATAATCCAATATATCAATAACTTATAAAAAATAATCCAATATATCTTTACCTTATAAAAAATAATCCAATATATACATAACTTATTAAAAAATAATCCAATATATCAATAATAAAATAAAAAAATAATCCAATATATCAATAACTAATAAAAAATATTCCAATATATCAATAACTAATAAAAATAATAATCCAATATATCAATAACTAATAAAAAAATAATCCAATATATCAATAGCTAAAAAACATACTCCAATATATCAATAACTAATAAACAAAAATCCAATATATCAATAACTAATAAAAAATAATCCAATATATTAATAACTAATAAAAATAATAATCCAATATATCAATAACTAATAAACCAAATAATCCAATATATCAATAAGTAAGAAAAAATAATCCAATATATCAATAACTAATAAAAAAAATAATCCAATATATCAACAACTAATAAAAACTAATCCAATATATCAATTACTAATAAAAAATAATCCAATATATCAACAACCAATAAAGAATAATTCCATATATCAATAACTATTAACAAATAATCCAATATATCAATAACTAATCAAAAAAATCCAATATATCAACAACTAATAAAAATAATAATCCAATATATCAATAACTAATAAAATAATAATCCAATATATCTATAACTAATCAGAATAATAATCTAATATATCAATAACTTATATAAAAATAATCCAATATATCAATAACTAATAAAAAATAATCCAATATATCAATAACTAGTGAGAAATAATCCATTATATCAATAACTAATAAAAAAAAATTCCAATATATCAATAATTAATAAAAAATAATCTAATATGTCAATAACTAATGAAAAATAATCAAATATATCAATAACTAATAAAATATAATAAAATATATCAATAACTAATAAAAAATAATCCAATATATCAATAACTAATACAAACAATAATCCAATATATCAATAACTAATAAAAAATAATCCAATATATCAATAACTAACACAAAATAATCCAATATATCAATAACTAATAAAAATAATCATCCAATTTATCAATAACTAATATAAAAATAATCCAATATATCAATAACTAATAAAACATATTCCAATATATCAATAACTAATAAAAAATAATCCAATATATCAATAACTAACACAAAATAATCCAATATATCAACAACTAATACAAATCCTAATCCAATATACTAATAACTAATAAAAATAATAATCCAATATATCAATAACTAAATAAAATATTAATCCAATATATCAATAACTAATAAAAAATAATCCAATATATCAATAACTAACACAAAATAATCCAATATATCAATAACTAATAAAAATAATAATCCAATATATCAATCACTAATATAAAAATAATCCAATATATCAATTACTAATAAAACATAATCCAATATATCAATAAGTCATAAAAATAATCCAATATACCAATAACTAATAAAAATAATAATCAAATATACCAATAACTAATAAAAAAAATAATCCAATATATCAATAACTTATAAAAAATAATCCAATATATCTTTACCTTATAAAAAATAATCCAATATATACATAACTTATTAAAAAATAATCCAATATATCAATAATAAAATAAAAAAATAATCCAATATATCAATAACTAATAAAAAATATTCCAATATATCAATAACTAATAAAAATAATAATCCAATATATCAATAACTAATAAAAAAATAATCCAATATATCAATAGCTAAAAAACATACTCCAATATATCAATAACTAATAAACAAAAATCCAATATATCAATAACTAATAAAAAATAATCCAATATATTAATAACTAATAAAAATAATAATCCAATATATCAATAACTAATAAACCAAATAATCCAATATATCAATAAGTAAGAAAAAATAATCCAATATATCAATAACTAATAAAAAAAATAATCCAATATATCAACAACTAATAAAAACTAATCCAATATATCAATAACTAATAAAAAATAATCCAATATATCAACAACCAATAAAGAATAATTCCATATATCAATAACTAATAACAAATAATCCAATATATCAATAACTAATCAAAATAATCCAATATATCAACAACTAATAAAAATAATAATCCAATATATCAATAACTAATAAAATAATAATCCAATATATCTATAACTAATCAGAATAATAATCTAATATATCAATAACTTATATAAAAATAATCCAATATATCAATAACTAATAAAAAATAATCCAATATATCAATAACTAGTGAGAAATAATCCATTATATCAATAACTAATAAAAAAAAATTCCAATATATCAATAATTAATAAAAAATAATCTAATATGTCAATAACTAATGAAAAATAATCAAATATATCAATAACTAATAAAATATAATAAAATATATCAATAACTAAGAAAAAATAATCCAATATATCAATAACTAATACAAACAATAATCCAATATATAAATAACTAATAAAAAATAATCCAATATATCAATAACTAACAGAAAATAATACAATATATCAATAACTAATAAAAATAATCATCCAATATATCAATAACTAATATAAAAATAATCCAATATATCAATAACTAATAAAACATATTCCAATATATCAATAACTAATAAAAAATAATCCAATATATCAATAACTAACACAAAATGATCCAATATATCAACAACTAATAAAACTCATAATCCAATATACTAATAACTAATAAAAATAATAATCCAATATATCAATAACTAAATAAAATATTAATCCAATATATCAATAACTAACAAAAAATAATCCAATATATCAATAACTAACACAAAATAATCACATATATCAATAACTATTAAAAATAATAATCCAATATATCAATCACTAATATAAAAATAATCCAATATATCAATTACTAATAAAACATAATCCAATATATCAATAAGTCATAAACATAATACAATATATCATTAACTAATAAAAATAATAATCAAATATACCAATAACTAATAAAAAAAATAATCCAATATATCAATAACTTATAAAAAAAAATCCAATATATCTATAACGTATAAAAAATAATCCAATATATACATAACTTATTAAAAAATACTCCAATATATCAATAATAAAATAAAAAAATAATCCAATATATCAATAACTAATAAAAAATAATCAAATATATCAATAACTAATAAAAAAAATCTAATATATCAATAACTAATAAAAATATTAATCCAATATATAAATAACTAATAAAAATTATAATCCAATATACCAATAACTAATAAAAATAATTATCCAATATATCAATAACTAATAAAAATAATAATCCAATATATCAATAACTAATAAAAATAAAAATCCAATATATACATTGCCTAATAAAAAAAAACAAATATATCAATAACTAATAAAAAATTATCCAATATATCAATAATTAATAAAAATAATCCAATATATCAACAACTAATAAAAATAATAATCCAATATACCAATAACTAATAAAAATAATAATCCAATATATCGATAACTAATAAAAATAATAATCCAATATACCAATAACTAATAAAAATAATAATCCAATATATCAATAACTAATAAAAATAATAATCCAATATATCAATAACTAATAAAAATATTAATCCAATATATCAATAACTAATAAAAAAAATCATCAAATATATCAATAACTAATAAAAAATAATCCAATTTATCAATAATTAATAAACATAATCCAATATATCAACAACTAATAAAAATCATAATCCAATATACTAATAACTAATAAAAATAATAATCCAATATATCAATAACTAATAAAAAAAATAATCCAATATATCAATAACTAATAAAAAATAATCCAATATATCAATAACTAACACAAAATAATCCAATATATCAATAACTAATAAAAATAATTATCCAATATATCAATAACTAATATAAAAATAATCCAATATATCAATAACTAATAAAACATATTCCAATATATCAATAACTAATAAAAAATAATCCAATATATCAATAACTAACACAAAATAATCCAATATATCAACAACTAATACAAATCCTAATCCAATATACTAATAACTAATAAAAATAATAATCCAATATATCAATAACTAAATAAAATATTAATCCAATATATCAATAACTAATAAAAAATAATCCAATATATCAATAACTAACACAAAATAATCCAATATATCAATAACTAATAAAAATAATAATCCATTATATCAATCACTAATATAAAAATAATCCAATATATCAATTACTAATAAAACATAATCCAATATATCAATAAGTCATAAAAATAATCCAATATACCAATAACTAATAAAAATAATAATCAAATATACCAATAACTAATAAAAAAAATAATCCAATATATCAATAACTTATAAAAAATAATCCAATATATCTTTACCTTATAAAAAATAATCCAATATATACATAACTTATTAAAAAATAATCCAATATATCAATAATAAAATAAAAAAATAATCCAATATATCAATAACTAATAAAAAATATTCCAATATATCAATAACTAATAAAAATAATAATCCAATATATCAATAACTAATAAAAAAATAATCCAATATATCAATAGCTAAAAAACATACTCCAATATATCAATAACTAATAAACAAAAATCCAATATATCAATAACTAATAAAAAATAATCCAATATATTAATAACTAATAAAAATAATAGTCCAATATATCAATAACTAATAAACCAAATAATCCAATATATCAATAAGTAAGAGAAAATAATCCAATATATCAATAATTAATAAAAAAAATAATCCAATATATCAACAACTAATAAAAACTAATCCAATATATCAATAACTAATAAAAAATAATCCAATATATCAACAACCAATAAAGAATAATTCCATATATCAATAACTAATAACAAATAATCCAATATATCAATAACTAATCAAAATAATCCAATATATCAACAACTAATAAAAATAATAATCCAATATATCAATAACTAATAAAATAATAATCCAATATATCAATAACTAATCAGAATAATAATCTAATATATCAATAACTTATATAAAAATAATCCAATATATCAATAACTAATAAAAAATAATCCAATATATCAATAACTAGTGAGAAATAATCGATTATATCAATAACTAATAAAAAAAAATTCCAATATATCAATAATTAATAAAAAATAATCTAATATGTCAATAACTAATGAAAAATAATCAAATATATCAATAACTAATAAAAATAATCCAATATATCAATAACTTATAAAAAAAATAATCCAATATATCAATAACTAATAAAAATAATCATCCAATATATAAATAACTAATAAAAATTAATCCAATATATCAATAACTAATAAACAATGATCCAATATATCAATATTAAAAAATAATAAAATATATCAATAACTAATAAAAATAATAATCAAATATATCAATAACTAATAAAAGAAATAATCCAATATATCAATAACTAATAAAAAATAATCCAATATATCAATAACTAAAAACAAATAATCCAATATATCAATAACTAAAAACAAATAATCCAATATATCAATAACTAATAAAAATAATAATCCAATATATAAATAACTGATATAAAAATCATCCAATATATCAATAACTAAGAAAAAATAATACAATATATCAATAACTAATAAAAATAATCCCATATATCAATAACTAATAAAAATAATAATCAAATTTATCAATAACTTATAAAAAAATAATCCAATATATCAATAACTAATACAAAAAAATCCAATATATCAATACCTAATGAAAATAATAATCCAATATCAATAACTAATAAAAACAAATCCAATATATCAATAACTAATAAAAAATAATCAAATATATCAATAACTAATAAAAAAAATCTAATATATCAATAACTAATAAAAATATTAATCCAATATATAAATAACTAATAAAAATTATAATCCAATATACCAATAACTAATAAAAATAATTATCCAATATATCAATAACTAATAAAAATAATAATCCAATATATCAATAACTAATAAAAATAAAAATCCAATATATACATTGCCTAATAAAAAAAAAACAAATATATCAATAACTAATAAAAAATTATCCAATATATCAATAATTAATAAAAATAATCCAATATATCAACAACTAATAAAAATAATAATCCAATATACCAATAACTAATAAAAATAATAATCCAATATATCGATAACTAATAAAAATAATAATCCAATATACCAATAACTAATAAAAATAATAATCCAATATATAAATAACTAATAAAAATAATAATCCAATATATCAATAACTAATAAAAATATTAATCCAATATACCAATAACTAATAAAAAAAATCATCAAATATATCAATAACTAATAAAAAATAATCCAATTTATCAATAATTAATAAACATAATCCAATATATCAACAACTAATAAAAATCATAATCCAATATACTAATAACTAATAAAAATAATAATCCAATATATCAATAACTAATAAAAATAATAATCCAATATATCAATAACTAATAAAACATAATCCAATATATCAATAACTAACACAAAATAATCCAATATATCAATAACTAATAAAAATAATCATCCAATATATCAATAACTAATATAAAAATAATCCAATATATCAATAACTAATAAAACATATTCCAATATATCAATAACTAATAAAAAATAATCCAATATATCAATAACTAACACAAAATAATCCAATATATCAACAACTAATACAAATCCTAATCCAATATACTAATAACTAATAAAAATAATAATCCAATATATCAATAACTAAATAAAATATTAATCCAATATATCAACACCTAATAAAAAATAATCCAATATATCAATAACTAACACAAAATAATCCAATATATCAATAACTAATAAAAATAATAATCCAATATATCAATCACTAATATAAAAATAATCCAATATATCAATTACTAATAAAACATAATCCAATATATCAATAAGTCATAAAAATAATCCAATATACCAATAACTAATAAAAATAATAATCAAATATACCAATAACTAATAAAAAAAATAATCCAATATATCAATAACTTATAAAAAATAATCCAATATATCTTTACCTTATAAAAAATAATCCAATATATACATAACTTATTAAAAAATAATCCAATATATCAATAATAAAATAAAAAAATAATCCAATATATCAATAACTAATAAAAAATATTCCAATATATCAATAACTAATAAAAATAATAATCCAATATATCAATAACTAATAAAAAAATAATCCAATATATCAATAGCTAAAAAACATACTCCAATATATCAATAACTAATAAACAAAAATCCAATATATCAATAACTAATAAAAAATAATCCAATATATTAATAACTAATAAAAATAATAATCCAATATATCAATAACTAATAAACCAAATAATCCAATATATCAATAAGTAAGAAAAAATAATCCAATATATCAATAACTAATAAAAAAAATAATCCAATATAACAACAACTAATAAAAACTAATCCAATATATCAATTACTAATAAAAAATAATCCAATATATCAACAACCAATAAAGAATAATTCCATATATCAATAACTATTAACAAATAATCCAATATATCAATAACTAATCAAAAAAATCCAATATATCAACAACTAATAAAAATAATAATCCAATATATCAATAACTAATAAAATAATAATCCAATATATCTATAACTAATCAGAATAATAATCTAATATATCAATAACTTATATAAAAATAATCCAATATATCAATAACTAATAAAAAATAATCCAATATATCAATAACTAGTGAGAAATAATCCATTATATCAATAACTAATAAAAAAAAATTCCAATATATCAATAATTAATAAAAAATAATCTAATATGTCAATAACTAATGAAAAATAATCAAATATATCAATAACTAATAAAATATAATAAAATATATCAATAACTAATAAAAAATAATCCAATATATCAATAACTAATACAAACAATAATCCAATATATCAATAACTAATAAAAAATAATCCAATATATCAATAACTAACACAAAATAATCCAATATATCAATAACTAATAAAAATAATCATCCAATTTATCAATAACTAATATAAAAATACTCCAATATATCAATAACTAATAAAACATATTCCAATATATCAATAACTAATAAAAAATAATCCAATATATCAATAACTAACACAAAATAATCCAATATATCAACAACTAATACAAATCCTAATCCAATATACTAATAACTAATAAAAATAATAATCCAATATATCAATAACTAAATAAAATATTAATCCAATATATCAATAACTAATAAAAAATAATCCAATATATCAATAACTAACACAAAATAATCCAATATATCAATAACTAATAAAAATAATAATCCAATATATCAATCACTAATATAAAAATAATCCAATATATCAATTACTAATAAAACATAATCCAATATATCAATAAGTCATAAAAATAATCCAATATACCAATAACTAATAAAAATAATAATCAAATATACCAATAACTAATGAAAAAAATAATCCAATATATCAATAACTTATAAAAAATAATCCAATATATCTTTACCTTATAAAAAATAATCCAATATATACATAACTTATTAAAAAATAATCCAATATATCAATAATAAAATAAAAAAATAATCCAATATATCAATAACTAATAAAAAATATTCCAATATATCAATAACTAATAAAAATAATAATCCAATATATCAATAACTAATAAAAAAATAATCCAATATATCAATAGCTAAAAAACATACTCCAATATATCAATAACTAATAAACAAAAATCCAATATATCAATAACTAATAAAAAATAATCCAATATATTAATAACTAATAAAAATAATAATCCAATATATCAATAACTAATAAACCAAATAATCCAATATATCAATAAGTAAGAAAAAATAATCCAATATATCAATAACTAATAAAAAAAATAATCCAATATATCAACAACTAATAAAAACTAATCCAATATATCAATAACTAATAAAAAATAATCCAATATATCAACAACCAATAAAGAATAATTCCATATATCAATAACTAATAACAAATAATCCAATATATCAATAACTAATCAAAATAATCCAATATATCAACAACTAATAAAAATAATAATCCAATATATCAATAACTAATAAAATAATAATCCAATATATCTATAACTAATCAGAATAATAATCTAATATATCAATAACTTATATAAAAATAATCCAATATATCAATAACTAATAAAAAATAATCCAATATATCAATAACTAGTGAGAAATAATCCATTATATCAATAACTAATAAAAAAAAATTCCAATATATCAATAATTAATAAAAAATAATCTAATATGTCAATAACTAATGAAAAATAATCAAATATATCAATAACTAATAAAATATAATAAAATATATCAATAACTAATAAAAAATAATCCAATATATCAATAACTAATACAAACAATAATCCAATATATAAATAACTAATAAAAAATAATCCAATATATCAATAACTAACAGAAAATAATCCAATATATCAATAACTAATAAAAATAATCATCCAATATATCAATAACTAATATAAAAATAATCCAATATATCAATAACTAATAAAACATATTCCAATATATCAATAACTAATAAAAAATAATCCAATATATCAATAACTAACACAAAATGATCCAATATATCAACAACTAATAAAACTCATAATCCAATATACTAATAACTAATAAAAATAATAATCCAATATATCAATAACTAAATAAAATATTAATCCAATATATCAATAACTAACAAAAAATAATCCAATATATCAATAACTAACACAAAATAATCACATATATCAATAACTATTAAAAATAATAATCCAATATATCAATCACTAATATAAAAATAATCCAATATATCAATTACTAATAAAACATAATCCAATATATCAATAAGTCATAAACATAATACAATATATCATTAACTAATAAAAATAATAATCAAATATACCAATAACTAATAAAAAAAATAATCCAATATATCAATAACTTATAAAAAATAATCCAATATATCTATAACGTATAAAAAATAATCCAATATATACATAACTTATTAAAAAATACTCCAATATATCAATAATAAAATAAAAAAATAATCCAATATATCAATAACTAATAAAAAATATTCCAATATATCAATAACTAATAAAAATAATAATCCAATATATCAATAACTAATACAAAAATAATCCAATATATCAATAGCTAAAAAACATACTCTAATATATCAATAACTAATAAACAATAATCCAATATATCAATAACTAATAAAAAATAATCCAATATATTAATAACTAATAAAAATAATAATCCAATATATCAATAACTAATAAACGAAATAATCCAATTTATAAATAAGTACGAAAAAATAATCCAATATATCAATAACTAATAAAAAAAATAATCCAATATATCAATAACTAATAAAAATAATCCTATATATCAACAACTAATAAAAATAATAAACAAATATATCAACAACTAATAAAAAATAATCCAATATATCAATAACTAATAAAAAATAATCCAATATATCAACAACCAATAAAGAATAATTCAATATATCAATAACTAATAACAAATAATCCAATATATCAATAACTAATCAAAATAATCCAATATATCAACAACTAATAAAAATAATAATCCAATATATCAATAACTAATAAAAATAATAATCCAATATATCAATAACTAATCAGAATAATAATTTAATATATCAATAACTTATATAAAAATAATCCAATATATCAATAACTAATAAAAATAATCCAATATATCAATAACTAGTGAGAAATAATCCATTATATCAATAACTAATAAAAAAAATATTCCAATATATCAATAATTAATAAAAAATAATCTAATATGTCAATAACTAATGAAAAATAATCAAATATATCAATAACTAATAAAATATAATCAAATATATCAATAACTAATAAAAAATAATCCAATACATCAATAACTAATAAAAATAATAATCCAATATATCAATAACTCATAGAAAATAATCCAATATATCAATAACTTATAAAAAATAATCCAATATATACATAACGAATAAAAAAATAATCCAATATATCAATAATTAAATAAAAAAATAATCCAATATATCAATAACTAATAAAAAAAATTCCAATATATCAAAACTAATAAAAAAAATAATCCAATATATCAATAAGTAATAAAAAATAATCCAATATATCAATAACCAATAAAAAAAATCAGTAACTAATAAAAAAAAAATAATCCAATATATCAATAAGTAATAAAAAATAATCCAATATATCAATAACTAATAAAAAATAATCCAATATATCAATAACTAATAAAAAATTATCCAATATATCAATAACTAATAAAAAATAATCCAATATATCAATAACTAATAAAAAATAATCCAATATATCAATAACTAATAAAAAATAATGCAATATATCAATAACCAATAAAAAATAATCCAATATATCAATAACTAATAAAAAATGATCCAATATATCAATAACTAATAAAAAAATAATCGAATATATCAATAACTAATAAAAAATAATCCAATATATCAATAACTAATAAAAAATAATCCAATATATCAATAACTAATAAAAAATAATCCAATATATCAATAACTAATAAAAAAAATAATCCAATATATCAATAAGTAATAAAAAAATATTGCAATATATAGAGAAATAAATAATTTAGCATTTGTAAAATTAATTGGAATAGAGAAAAAACATTTAACATTTGTAAAACTAATGTGAATAGAACAAAAAAAATCTCACATTTGTAAAACTAATTTGAATATTAAAAAAATTAATTCGAATATAAAACGTAATTTAACATAAATTATAGTAAAAGTAATTGTAATATAAAAAATAATTTGAATATAAAAAACTAATTGGAATATAAAAATAATTGAACACATGTAAAACTTATTGGGATATGGAAAATAATGAAAAATAATTAAAAATATGTAAAACTAATTGGAATAGAAAAAATATTAATTTAAGATTTGTTAAACTAATTCCAATATTATAAAATATTTAACGTATATAAAACTAATTGGTCATAAAAATAATTACACATATGCCAAACTAATTGGAATAGAAAAAAATAAATAAACATATGTAAAACTAATTGTAATATAGTAAATAATACTTCATAATTTGTAAATAATAACTTAACATACGTTAAACATTGGAATGTAAAAAAAATTAATACATGTAAACTTAATCGGAATATTAAAAACAATTTCACATATCTTAATGTTATTGGAATTTTTCATACGTATAATAAATGTGCAAAAAAATTTTAGATGTGTAAAATTATTTTAAATATAAAAAATAATTTAATATATGTAAAACTAATTGAAATATAAAACATAATTTAACATATGTAAAATTAATTGGAATACAGAAGATAATTTAATATATATAAAACAAATTGGAATATTAAAAACTAATTTAGCATATGTAAAAAATATTCGAAGACGAAGATATAATATAACATATGTAAAATTAATAGGAATATTAAAATTAATTCAACATATGTTAAAGTAATTGGAATATTAAGAATTAATTTAAGATATGTAAAACTAATTGTATTATAAAAAAAAATCCAATATATCAATAACTAATAAAAATAATTATCCAATATATCAATAAATAATAAAAAATAATCCAATATACCAATAACTAATAAAAATAATAATCCAATATATCAATAACCAATAAAAAATAATCCAATATATCAATAACTAATCAAAAAAATAATCCAATATATCAATAACTAATAAAAATAATAATCCAATGTATCAATAACTAATAAGAAATAATCCAATATATCAATAACTAATAAAAAATGATCCAATATATCAATAATAAAAAATAATAAAATATATCAATAACTAATACAAATAATAATCAAATATATCAATAACTAATAAAAAAAATAATCCAATATATCAATAACTAATAAAAACAATAATCCAATATATCAATAACTAATACAAATAGTAATCCAATGTATCAATAACTAATAAAAATACAAATCCAATATATCAATAACTAATAAAAAATAATCCAATATATCAATAACTAATAAAAATAAAAATCCAATATATCAATAACTGATAAAAAATAATCTAATATATCAATAACTAATAAAACATAATAATCCAATATATCAATAACTAATAAAAATTATAATCCAATATACCAATAACTAATAAAAATAATCATCCAATATATCAATAACTAATAAAAATAATAATCCAATATATCAATAACTAATAAAAATAATAATCCAATATATCAATAACTAATAAAAAAATCCTCAAATATATCAATAACTAAAAAAAAATAATCCAATATATCAATAATTAATAAAAATAATCCAATATATCAACAACTAATAAAAATAATAATCCAATATAAAAACAACTAATAAAAATAATAATCCAATATATCAATAACTAATAAAAATTAAAATCCAATATACCAATAACTAATAAAAAAAATAATCCAATATATCAATAACTAATAAAAATAATAATCCATTATATCAATAACTAATAAAGATAATAATCCAATATATCAATAACTAATAAAAAATTATCAAATATATCAATAACTAATAAAAAATAATCCAATATATACATAACTAAAACAAAATAATCCAATATATCAATAACTAATAAAATAATAATCCAATATATCAATAACTAATATAAAAATAATCCAATATATCAATAACTAATAAAACATAATCCAATATATCAATAAGTCATGAAAATAATCAAATATATCAATACATAATAAAAATAATAATCAAATATATCAATAACTAATAAAAAATAAGCGAATATATCAATAACTAATAATAAATAATCAAATATATAAATAACTAATAAAAAATAATCCAATATATCAATAACTAATAAAAAATATAATCCAATATACCAATAACTAATAAAAATAATAATCCAATATATCAATAACTAATAAAAAAAAAATCCAATATATTAATAACTAATAAACAATAATCCAATATATAAATAACTAAAAAAAAATAATCGGATATATCAATAACTAATAAAAAATAATCTACTATATTAATAACTAATAAAATAATAATCCAATATATCAATAACTAATAAAAATAATAATCCAATATATCAATAACTAATAAAAAATAATCCAATATATCAATAACTAATAACAAATAATCTAATATATCAATTACTAATAAAAATAATAATCCAATATATCAATAACTAATAAAAAAAACAATATATCAATAACTAACAAAAAATAATCCAATATATCAATAACTAATAAAAGATAATCTAATATATCAATAACTTATAAAAATAATAATCCAATATATCAATAACTAATAAAAATATAATCCAATATACCAATAACTAATAAAAATAATAATCAAATATATCAATAACTAATAAAAAAAATAATCCAATATATCAGTAACTAATAAAAATAATAATCCAATATATCAATAACTAATAAAATATAATCCAATATATCAATAATTAATAAAAAACATCCAATATATCAAAAACTAATAAAAATAAAAATCAAATATACCAATAACTAATAAAAATAATAATCCAATATATCAATAATTAATAAAAAATAATCCAATATATCAATAACTAATAAAAAATAATCTAATATATCAAAAAGTCATCAAAATAATCCAATATATCAATAACTAATAAAAATAATAATCCAATATATCAATAAGTAATAAAAAATAATCCAATATATCAATAACTAATAAAACATAATCCAATATATCAATAAGTCATAAAAATGAAATGAATGGCTCTCGTCTTCAGGAGGCCTCAAGTTTTGACAAGCTTCTGGGCTTGACCATTACTCCTGATCTTAAATGGAACACGTATATCAAATCTGTTGCCAAGGCCGCTGGAAAAATGGTGGGATCTTTCTATCGATCCAGTAGATATCTCACTGCTGATGCTATTCTCTACCTATATAAGAGCCAGGTACGTCCAAGGATGGAATACTGTTGCCACATCTGGGCAGGAGCTGCTAGAAAGGACTTGTCCTGCCTTGATAGAGTTCAAAATAGACTTCGTAGCCTTGTAGGAGATGTCCTTTTCTCCTCCTTGCAACCTCTATCTCACAGAAGAGATGTTGCGAGTTTGTCTCTGATGTATCGTTATTTTCATGGAAAGTGTTCAACTGAGCTTCAATCTTTGGTCCCCCCTCGCCAAACTTTCACAAGAAACACTCGTCTAGCTGTAAACACTATCAATAATTTCCCCCACTCTTTATCTGTGCCTAAACCTAAACGTAGATTCCATGAACAAAGCTTCTTTCTTCGAACTGCACGCCTGTGGAATTGTCTTCCGTTTTCCTGCTTTCCAGCTGACTACAATATGGTTGTGTTCAAGTCTAAAGTAAATAAGTTCTTGATGAGCCGTTCCATATAAGTTATTAAATTTACCAAATTTTCATTACTAATGATTACTATATTGACCAATTTCTACTGTACACTCTTTAACCCTTATCCTTGAGTGGCCTCTGGGCCTTGATAATGTTGTGTTGCCTTTGTAAAAAAAAAAAAAAAAAAAATAATCCAATATATCAATAACTAATAAAAATAATAATCAAATATATCAATAACTAATTAACAAATAATCCAATATATCAATAACTAATAAACAAAATCCAATGTATCAATAACTAATTAAAAAAATAATCCAATATATCAATCACTAATAAAAAAATAATCCAATATATCAATAACTTATAAAAACAATCCAATATATCAATAACTAATAAAAATAATCCAATATATCAACAACTAATAAAAATAATAATCCAATATACCAATAACTAATAAAAAATAATCCAATATATAAATACCTAATAAAAAATAATCCAATATATCAACAACTAAGAAAAAATAATCCGATATATCAATAACTAATAAAAAATAATCCAATATATCAATAACTAATAAAAATAATCCAATATATCAATAACTAATAAAAATAATCCAATATATCAACAAATAATAAAAATAATAATTCAATATATCAATAACTAATAAAAATTATAATCCAATATACCAATAATTAATAAAAATAATTATCCAATATATTCGTAACTAATAAAAATAATAATCCAATATATCAATAACTAATAAAAATAATAATCCAATATATCAATAACTAATAAAAAAATCATAAAATATATCAATAACTAAAAAAAAATAATCCAATATATCAATAATTAATAAAAATAATCCAATATATCAACAACTAATAAAAATAATAATCCAATATACCAACAACTAATAAAAATAATAATCCAATATATCAATAACTAATAAAAATTATAATCCATTATACCAATAACTAATAAAAAAAATAATCCAATATATCAATAACTAATAAAAACAATAATCCAATATATCAATAACTAATAAAATAAGTAATCCAATATATCAAGTACTAATAAAAAAATAATCAAATATATCAATAACTAATAAAAAATAATCCAATATATCAAGAACTAATAAAAATAATAATCCAATATATCGATAACTAATATAAAAATAATCCAATATATCAATAACTACTAAAACATAATCCAATATATCAATAAGTCATAAAATTAATCGAATATATCAATAACTAATAAAAATAATAATCAAATATACCAATAACTAATACAAAAATAATCCAATATATCAATAACTAATAAAAATAATCCAATATATCAACAACTAATAAAAATAATAATCCAATATACCAATAACTAATAATGATAATAATCCAATATATCAATAACTAATAAAAAATAATCCAATATATTAATAACTAATAAACAATAATCCAATATATCAATAAATAAATAAAAACTCGAATATATCAATAACTAATTAAAAAAATAATCCAATAAGATAATAACTAATAAAAATAATAATCGAATATATCAATAACTAATAAACATAATAATCCAATAAGATAATAACTAATAAAAAATAATCCAATATATCAATAACTAATAAAAAATAATCTAATATATCAATAACTAATAAAAATAATAATCCAATATATCAATAACCAATAAAAAAAAACAATATATCAATAACTAACAAAAAAACATCCAATATATCAATAACTAATAAAAGATAATCTAATATATCAATAACTTATAAAAATAATAATCCAATATATCAATAACTAATAAAAACAAACATCCAATATACCAATAACTAATAAAAATAATAATTCAATATATCAATAACTAATAAAAAAATAATCCAATATATCAGTAACTAATAAAAATAATAATCCAATATATCAATAACTAATAAAATATAATCCAATATATCAATAATTAATAAAAATAATCCAATATATCAACAACTAATAAAAATAATAATCCAATATACCAATAACTAATTAAAATATTAATCCAATATATCAATAACTAATAAAAATAATAATCCAATATATCAATAACTAATAAAAAATAATCCACTATATCAATAACTAAAACAAAATAATCCAATATATCAATAACTAATAAAAAATAATCCAATATATCAGTAACTAATAAAAATAATAATCCAATATATCAATAACTAATATAAATAATAATCCAATATATCAATAACTAATAAAAAATAATCCAATATATATAACTAATAAAAATTATCCAATATATCAATAAGTCATAAAAATAATCCAATATATCAATCACTAATAAAAATAATAATCAAATATATCAATAACTAATTCACAAATAATCCAATATATCAATGACTTATAAAAAAAATCCAATATATCAATAACTTATAAAAAAATAATCCAATATATCAATCACTAATAAAAAAAAATCCAATATATCAATAACTAATAAAAATAATCCAATATATCAATAACAAATAAAAATAATCCAATATATCAAGAACTAATAAAAATAATAATCCAATATATCAATAACTAATAAAGAATAATCCAATATATCAATAACTAATAAAACATAATCCAATATATCAATAACTAAAACAAAATAATCCAATATATCAATAACTAATAAAAAATAATCCAATATATCAGTAACTAATAAAAATAATAATCCAATATATCAATAACTAATATAAATAATAATCCAATATAACAATAACTATTAAAAAATAATCCAATATATATAACTAATAAAAATTATCCAATATATCAATAAGTCATAAAAATAATCCAATATATCAATAACTAATAAAAATAATAATAAAATATATCAATAACTAATTCACAAATAATCCAATATATCAATGACTTATAAAAAAAATCCAATATATCAATAACTTATAAAAAAATAATCCAATATATCAATCACTAATAAAAAAAAATCCAATATATCAATAACTAATAAAAATAATCCAATATATCAATAACTAATAAAAATAATCCAATATATCAAGAACTAATAAAAATAATAATCCAATATATCAATAACTAATAAAAAATAATCCAATATATCAATAACTAATAAAACATAATCCAATATATCAACAACTAATAAAAAATAATCCAATATATCAATAACTAATAAAAAATAATCCAATATATCAATAACTAATAAAAATAATCCAATATATCAATAACTTATAAAAAATAATCCAATATATCAATAACTACTAAAAATAATCCTATATATCAACAACTAATAAAAATAATAATCCAATATATCAATAACTAATAAAAAAAATCCAATATATCAATAACTAATAAAAAATAATCCAATATATCAATAACTAATAAAAATACTCAAATATATCAATAACTAATAAAAAATAACCCAATATATCAATAACTAAAAAGAATAATAATCCGATATATCAATAACTAATAAAAAAAATAATCCAATATATCAATAACTAATAAAAAATAATCCAATATATCAATAACTAATAAAAATAATCCTATATATCAACAACTAATAAAAATAATAATCAAATATATCAATAACTAATAAAAAATAATCCAATATATCAATAACTAATAAAAAAAATCCAATATATCAATAACTAATCAAAAAAAATCTAATATATCAATAACTAATAAAAAATAATCCAATATATCAATAACTAATAAAAAATAATCTAATATATCAATAACTAATAAAAATAATAATCCAATATATCAATAACCAATAAAAAAAACAATATATCAATAACTAACAAAAAAACATCCAATATATCAATAACTAATAAAAGATAATCTAATATATCAATAACTTATAAAATAATAATCCAATATATCAATAACTAATAAAAACAAACATCCAATATACCAATAACTAATAAAAATAATAATTCAATATATCAATAACGAATAAAAAAATAATCCAATATATCAGTAACTAATAAAAATAATAATCCAATATATCAATAACTAATAAAATATAATCCAATATATCAATAATTAATAAAAATAATAATCCAATATATCAATAACTAATAAAAAATAATCCAATATATCAATAACTAAAACAAAATAATCCAATATATCAATAACTAATAAAAAATAATCCAATATATCAGTAACTAATAAAAATAATAATCCAACATATCAATAACTAATATAAATAATAATCCAATATATCAATAACTAATAAAAAATAATCCAATATATATAACTAATAAAAATTATCCAATATATCCATAAGTCATAAAAATAATCCAATATATCAATAACTAATAAAAATAATAATCAAATATATCAATAACTAATTCACAAATAATCCAATATATCAATGACTTATAAAAAAAATCCAATATATCAATAACTTATAAAAAAATAATCCAATATATCAATCACTAATAAAAAAAAATCCAATATATCAATAACTAATAAAAATAATCCAATATATCAATAACTAATAAAAATAATCCAATATATCAAGAACTAATAAAAATAATAATCCAATATATCAATAACTAATAAAGAATAATCCAATATATCAATAACTAATAAAACATAATCCAATATATCAACAACTAATAAAAAATAATCCAATATATCAATAACTAAAACAAAATAATCCAATATATCAATAACTAATAAAAAATAATCCAATATATCAGTAACTAATAAAAAATAATCCAATATATCAATAACTAATATAAATAATAATCCAATATATCAATAACTAATAAAAAATAATCCAATATATATAACTAATATAAATTATCCAATATATCAATAAGTCATAAAAATAATCCAATATATCAATAACTAATAAAAATAATAATCAAATATATCAATAACTAATTCACAAATAATCCAATATATCAATGACTTATAAAAAAAATCCAATATATCAATAACTTATAAAAAAATAATCCAATATATCAATCACTAATAAAAAAAAATCCAATATATCAAGAACTAATAAAAAAAATAATCCAATATATCAATAACTAATAAAAAATAATCCAATATATCAATAACTAATAAAAATAATCCTATATATCAACAACTAATAAAAATAATAATCAAATATATCAATAACTAATAAAAAATAATCCAATATATCAATAACTAATAAAAATAATCCAATATATCAATAACTAATCAAAAAAAATCTAATATATCAATAACTAATAAAAAATAATCCAATATATCAATAACTAATAAAAATAATCCAATATATTAACAACTAATAAAAATAATAATCCAATATACCAATAACTAATAAAAATAATAACCCAATATATCAATAACTAATAAAAATAATAATCCAATATATCAATAAGTTATATACAAATAATCCAATATATCAATAACTAATAAAAATAATCCAATATATCAATAACTAGTAAGAAATAATTCAATATATCAATAACTAATAAAAAAATAATCCAATATATCAATAACTAATAAAAAATAATCCAATATGTCAATAACTAATAAAACATAATCCAATATATCAATAACTAATGAAAAATAATCCAATATATCAATAACTAATAAAAAAAGTAAACCAATATATCAATAACTAATAAAAAATAATCCAATATATCAATAACTAATAAAAATAATAATCCAATATATCAATAACTAATGAAAAATAATCGAATATATCAATAACTAATAAAAAATAATCCAATATATCAATAAGTAATAAAAAATAATCCAATATATCAATAAGTAATAAAAATAATAATCCAATATATCAATAACTCACAGAAAATAATCCAATATATCAATAACTTATAAAAAATAATCCAATATATACATAACTTATTAAAAATTATCCAATATATCAATAATTAAATAAAAAAATAATCCAATATATACATAACTAATAAAAAATAATCCAATATATCAATAACTAATAAAAAAAAATGCAATATATCAATAAGTAATAAAAAATAAACCAATATATCAATAATTAATAAAAAATAATCCAATATATCAATAATTAAATAAAAAAATAATCCAATACATCAATAACTAATAAAAAATAATCCAATACATCAATAACTAATAAAAAAAAATAATCCAATATATCTACAAGTAATAAAAAATAATCCAATATATCAATAACTAATAAAAAATAATCCAATATATCAATAACTAATAAAAAATAATCCAATATATCAATAACTAATTAAAAAAATAATCAAATATATCAATAACTAAGAAAAAATAATCCAATATATCAATAACTAATAAAAAATATTCCAATATATCAATAAGTAATAAAAAAAATAATCCAATATATCAATAACTAATAAAAAAAATAATCCAATATATCAACAACTAATTAAAAAAATAATCCATTATATATCAATAACTAATAAAAAATATTCCAATATATCAATAACTAATAAAAAAAATAATCCAATATATCAATAACTAATAAAAAATAATCCAATATATCAATAACTAATAAAAAATATTCCAATATATCAATAACTAATAAAAAATAATCCAATATATCAATAACTAATAAAAAATAATCCAATATATCAATAACAAATAAAGAATAATCCAATATATCAAAACTAATAAAAAAAAATAATCCAATATATCAATAAGTAATAAAAAATAATCCAATATATCAATAACTAATAAAAAATAATCCAATATATCAATAACAAATAAAAAATAATCCAATATATCAATAACTAATAAAAAAAATAATCCAATATATCAATAAGTAATAAAAAATAATCCAATATATAGAGAAATAAATAATTTAGCATTTGTGAAATTAATTGGAATAGAGAAAAAAATTTAACATTTGTAAAACTAATGTGAATAGAACAAAAAAAAATCTCACATTTGAAAACTAATTTGAATATTAAAAAAATTAATTCGAATATAAAACGTAATTTAACATAAATTATAGTAAAAGTAATTGTAATATAAAAAATAATTTGAATATAAAAAACTAATTGGAATATAAAAATAATTGAACACATGTAAAACTTATTGGGATATGGAAAATAATGAAAAATAATTAAAAATATGTAAAACTAATTGGAATAGAAAAAATATTAATTTAAGATTTGTTAAACTAATTCCAATATTATAAAATATTTAACGTATATAAAACTAATTGGTCATAAAAATAATTACACATATGCCAAACTAATTGGAATAGAAAAAAATAAATAAACATATGTAAAACTAATTGTAATATAGTAAATAATACTTCATAATTTGTAAATAATAACTTAACATACGTTAAACATTGGAATGTAAAAAAAATTAATACATGTAAACTTAATCGGAATATTAAAAACAATTTAACATATCTTAATGTTATTGGAATTTTTCATATGTATAATGAATGTGCAAAATAATTTTAGATATGTAAAATTATTTTAAATATAAAAAATAATTTAATATATGTAAAACTAATTGAAATATAAAAAATAATTTAACATATGTAAAATAAATTGGAATACAGAAGATAATTTAACATATATAAAACAAATTGAAATATTAAAAAATAATTTAGCATATGTAAAAAATATTGGAAGACGAAGATATAATATAACATATGTAAAATTAATAGGAATATTAAAATTAATTCAACATATGTTAAAGTAATTGGAATATTAAGAATTAATTTAAGATATGTAAAACTAATTGTATTATAAAAAATAATCCAATATATCAATAACTAATAAAAATAATTATCCAATATATCAATAACTAATAAAAAATAATCCAATATATCAATAACTAATAAAAATAATCCAATATATCAATAACTAATAAAAATAATCCAATATATCGACAACTAATAAAAATAATAATCCAATATACCAATAACTAATAAAAATAATAATCCAATATATCAATAACTAATAAAAATAATAATCACATATATCAATAACTAATATAAAAATAATCCAATATATCAATAACTAAACAAAAATAATCCAATATATCAATAACTAATAAAAAATAATCCAATATATCAATAACTAATAAAAAAAATAATCCAATATATTAATAACTAATAAAAATAATAATCCAATATATCAATAACTAATAAAAAATAATCCAATATATCAATAAGTAATAAAAAATAATCCAATATATCAATAACTAATAAAAATAATAATCCAATATATCAATAACTCACAGAAAATAATCCAATATATCAATAACTTATAAAAAATAATCCAATATATACATAACTTATTAAAAATTATCCAATATATCAATAATTAAATAAAAAAATAATCCAATATATCAATAACTAATAAAAAATAATCCAATATATCAATAACTTATAAAAATAATCCTATATATCAATAACTAATAAAAATAATAATCCAATATATCAATAACTGATATAAAAATAATCCAATATATCAATAACTAAGAAAAAATAATCCAATATATCAATAACTAATAAAAAAATCCTATATATCAATAACTAATAAAAATAATAATCAAATTTATCAATAACTTATAAAAAAATAATCCAATATATCAATAACTAATAAAAAATAATCGAATATATCAATAACTAATAAAAATAATATTCCAATATATCAATAACTAATAAAAAAAATCCAATATATCAATAACTAATAAAAAATAATCTAATATATCAATAACTAATAAAAATAATAATCCAATATATCAATAACTAATAAAAATTATAATCCAATATACCAATAACTAATAAAAATAATAATCCAATATATCAATAACTAATAAAAATAATAATCCAATATATCAATAACTAATAAAAATAATAATCCAATATATCAATAACTAATAAAAAAATAATCAAATATATCAATAACTAATAAAAAATAATCCAATATATCAATAATTAATAAAATAGAAAAATTTTGATAGATTTTTAAATCTATCAAAATTTTTCTATTGGTTCAATTTTTAAGATATTTTCAGGGAATTTTTTAAATTCACCCACTCCTATTTTGAAATGTCTATTCAAATGAAAATAATTAATTTTCTCACCTCAAATTTATATATCCCAAATTGAAGATAAAAGATCAATGAATAAAATAAGCTAATTGAAAACAAACAAAAGAAAAAGAACAGTTATTTGCAAATTTACCTGTAAAGTCCAAAGTTTAAAACCCTTTTTTAAAAAAACACGTTGAATTTTTTGTTTTTTTTATGTGAAACCTTATTATAATCTTGTTATATTGTTCAGAAAATTTCGTAGAGTTACAATAATTTTTTTTCTATTTCATTCAATGTATTTTTTTTTAGATATTTAAAAAAAATTCACTCCATAAAGAAGAAATAAAATATATTGAATCAAAAACTCATGTATTTCTTTAAAAGAATAAAAAATAAAATAAAATAAAAAATAGGTCGACTGTTTTTTTCCTTTTTTTTTTATCTGCAAAAACTGATAAGTGAAATGGGATTATTTTTCACCTACGGTGGCTCATATTTACTAACTTTTGTTTACAGCCCGCAATAGAAAGGAAGATTAATTCTGGCACCAAAGTTCTCCACTTGAAGACAAGGCGGCGTTTGTCTCCCTTTATTCCAGTTGTGCAACATCTCTCATGTCGTGGTATTTTTTTAATACTCACTAAAAAAAATTATTGTATTTAAAAAGGACATAGAATATAAAATATAAATATGGATAAATTCTTAACAATGAAGAATGGAAGTACCCATTGATTAGTATTCTTTATAGGTAAGTGATTTTTTGGAATTTATATATTTTTTGATATTCAAAGTAATTTAAAATTCGTTGATTTTCTTTAAATCTTTTTTAAAGAAAATAGATGTAAAAGAAAAAAAAACAAATATTGCATAATTCACTATTAAACCTGTTATTTTTTTTAATTTGGTCTTTGCTCCTTTAATTGAAAAAAAATTTAGGGTTTAAATTACATTTTTCAAGTAGTTATAAGCTTGGAAAGAAAAGAGGTCGAATTATTCAATTTTTTATCACGCATTTTTAATGGCGTTTTTTGACACTGCTACGGCATCATTAGGTGTGTCAGAAATTTCGTGAAAAATAGTGAATAATTCCACCCCATCTTTCCAAGCTTATAACTCCTCGAAAAATGTAATTCAAGCCCAATTTTTTTTTCAATTAAAGGAGCAAGGACCAAGGTTTCATTATTAAAAAAAACAAACAAAAAAAAAAACAAACAACGTTTTTTTTTTTAAAAAAAAAGGTTTTAAACTTCGGATTTTACATGTAAATTTCTAAAAAAAAAACACTACTTTTTTGTTTTAAATTTGAATATATCATTTATTGACCTTTTCTCTTCAATTTGTGATATATGACACTTTGGTGAGTAAATTAATTACTTACTTTTTAATATACATTTCAAAATGGGAGGCATGAATTATTCGACCCCCTGTCCTTCCAAGCTTATAACTACTCGAAAAATGTAATTCAACCCCTATTTTTTTTTTAATTAAAGGAGCAAGGACCAAGGTTCCATTAAAAAAAAAAAAAAAAGAAAAAACAATCAACGCGGTTAAAAAAAAAAAATTTTAAACTTCGAATTTTACAGGTAAATTTCTAAAAAACACTACTTTTTTTTTTAATTTGAATATATTATTTATTGACCTTTTTTCTTCAATTTTTGATATATGACACTTTGGTGAGTAAATTAATTATTTACTTTTTAATAGACACTTGAAAATGGGGGGGGCGTGAATTTAAAAAAAAACGTTTGTCTAAAATATTATATTCGAAAGAGCATAAAATTTCACATTGACCCTGAAAATATCGTGAAAATAGAATCAATAGAAAAATTTTGATAGATTTTTAAAGTTTAAAAATTGAAAAATATTGAGTTCGTAAAATTCATTACTGCTTTAAAAAAAAAAATATTTCTATTACTTTTAAAACAACTTTAATGGTTTATTTTGGAAGTATAACCCATAAAGAAAATAAACAACCCACTTTTAAAAGAGGAATTACGAGATTTTTATATTTTATTCGCAGTTTCGTGTTAGGGGTGTCAAAAATTCGGGTTTGTATTACTGTACACATAGATTCGAAAAAGTTGTCAAAAAACAAATATAGAACAAATAAATGTTATCAAAGGCAAGATAAGTTACTTTTCTACCTAACTGGATATATTTTTTGTGTTTTTATTCAGTGTAACATGTTTATTCAGCTCGAAAAACATGCAGTGTTTACCGATGTATTGGAAAATTCAAAATGGCAGCCGACTCTCTCTCGGAGAGGGTACGTTTGGGAAAAGGTATTATAAATAATAAACTAGACAAAATACCGTTAGAAATTCGCTCAATATATGTTACCGTGACATAAGTTGACATATATTCGGTTGTTTTCTAACAGTATTTTGTCTAGTTTTGACAACTTTTTCGAATCTATGTGTACAGTAATACAAACCCAATTAAAATTTACATTTCTTATTTCATCATGTTTCCCATTAAGCGCCCGACTTTTCTCTCTTAAGAAGTTACAAACAATAACTTTACGCCAAAAATCTTCTTTCCTTACGAACTTTGAACACTTTCGTTTGTTTTTGCTTTCGTTATGTTTTTTTTTTTTTTTTTTTTTTTTAAATAAACGATTGAGAAAACAATCATTTAAAATTTAAACCCATATTGTTTGTCTGGTTCCTTCTCGCCTTAATATAACAACATACTTGATCAAATTAAGTGATTTCTTTATGAGAACTTAATTATATATATATATATATATATATATATATATATATATATATATATATATATATATATATATATATATATAATTTTTTAATGTCTTGATTAACAAGCATCCCAAATTTAGCTGAATTTGTCACTTTCCAATGTCGCATTGAAAACATTTTTCCTTATAACTTTTTTTTTACGTGTAAAAATATTTGTTCCCTTTTGGGAATTAACTTTACGCTTTAATCTTTCAAATACAATAATAAAAAATTTACGCTTTAATCTTTCAAATACAATAATAAAAAAAACGTAGTCGGAAACCTACAAATAATTATAATATTATGGCTTTTGAAACTATTTCCTTCTATCAGTTTTCGTCCTTAATGCACGTGCCGTAAATAAAATAAAATAAAATAAAAATGTAAAACATGAGTGTGTGTGTGTGGGGGGGGGGGGAACAAACAACGTCACGTGATCAATCTGTGACGCCATTTCCTCCCCCTTTCCTACTCCTCCTCTTATACCCTCTCTCCTATTGTCGCGCGACTATTTCATCAAAAACACAAGATGGTATCTCCTTCGTACTTTCGCAACAAAATGTTAAAACATTGAAACAAATCCATTGATAATATTTTCACCTGCGATCATTAAAGAAGTCGGCAATGTTACGAAATCGTTATCCACTCTCACTCTGATGTTCCGCTTTCATTTTCTGCGAATCTGCCCTACGCCATCTTGCATACAAAGGAAGTTTTTTGTTTTTTTTTCTTCTCATTTTCATACGTTCGTTTCTTGAAAGCAAATCACTCATTTTAAAAACAGATTGAAACAAAAGTAAGTATTGAATTTTTTTTTCTGATTTTCTAAAAATTGACAAATCGTGTTGGCATTTTATTAATGCAGACGAGTTATTGGAGAATTGAAGTCATGGAAAAAGAAGAATTTTCTTGATATTTTAAAAAGATTTCAACAAAAGATTTTGCGACAATCGTTTATAAGCAAAATTAGTAAGATAAATACGAGTCGATCTTATGGATTGGGGTGGGGGCATATGAATAAAATAAATACGAATTTCTTGAAAGTGCAGTATAGTTAACACTTGAGAACTCATAACTGATAAGAATAAAATAAAACATAATTTATTTTGGTAAATGTTTAATTTAAACTAGGTACGGGCAAAAATAAACGAATAAAGATAGGGGAACCTAGTTTTGAAAGCCGATTTATCATATTTTTTTTGTAGGTTTCCGGCTACTTTTTGATTGTATTTTAAAGATTAAGGACTAAACTTAATTTCCAAAAGGAAAAAAGTATTTGTATACGTGAAAAAAAAAAAAAAAAGTTATGAAAATGTTTTCACAGCGAGCTAACCAATTCAGCTAAATTTGGAAGTTAAAGAAATTCATTGAAAAAGTCCTTTAAAAGATAAATATTAGTTTTCTGGGTCTATTTCAAAGATTATTAGTAAAGTCCTGAGATATTGAATTAAATAAAATTTAAAAAAAAAGCTTGTTTGTACAAAAAACAGCTTAATTAGCCTAAAAAAGGGTGAGGGATTCTGCCATTTGCAAAATCACAACAACCGGAAGTTTTGTAAACACAACCGGAAGTTTTGTAAACACGGATTATATGGAAGCCCAAAATGTCAGTCAGTCAAAAGGCTGACTAAAAATGACGTCATGTAATTAAACGTAGGTAGGGGTGCTAGTTTCCTTTTTCCTCAGACATGCAGCCGTACATTCATATCCTGAACGTTTGTATCATTTTTACCATTTTTAAATTTAATTATTTTTCTATGTTCTTGTTTTGAAATTAATTTTTTTAAAATTATTGTTCAAGATTATATAATTATTATGTTACATCAAAAATTTCACATTCATGCAAGCAAAGAAAATATTAAAATCTTATATATAAAAATTATGCGAACTCCGTAATTAAAAAAAAGTAGAAATATTTTTTGCTATTTAATATTTTGTGTGAAAATATTAAATAAACAATGCTTCATCCAATGATAATATCGGTAGTTCGAGAGATAAATTTTTCTTTGAATTATATCGAATACATTAATCTGGACTTTAGTAGTTTTTTTTTGTTTTTTTTTGTAATGTTCCTGTAAAAGTTAAATAATTTTTTTTAATTGTTATAATTTACGATGCTTTATTTTTTTAATTGTTAAAATTTACGATGCTTTATTTTTTTAATTGTTATAATTTACGATGCTTTATTTTTTTAATTGTTATAATTTACGATGCTTTATTTTTTTAATTGTTATAATTTACGATGCTTTATTTTTTTAATTGTTATAATTTACGATGCTTTATTTTTTTAATTGTTATAATTTACGATGCTTTATTTTTTTAATTGTTAAAATTTACGATGCTTTATTTTTTTAATTGTTATAATTTACGATGCTTTATTTTTTTAATGCAAAAGTAAAATCATTCATTTCATTTTTACTACAGAAAAGCATAACTTTAGTAAAAGTATTTTTTGTTTAAACAAAATAATATATTTACACTAAGATTTAAATAATGGGTTCAAAATTTTGATAAATACTGAAAATTTCATTAAAATTTGTTAATTTCCTGAATTTTGGTGAATTTTTAAGTAAAGGAAAGGGTCAAAATGTTTATACAATTTGAGCGTCGGCATTCATTTTGCCCGTATCTAATTTTAACTGTAACACAAGCCGACCATTATAGTTTATGCTTTTTAGGGATTATCAAGGCTTCTGAAAACAAATCTGGCATTTGAACCCATTGCAAATAAACCCTGGACTATTTTGCACCATTTCACAGCTTTCGTTAACGCTTTTGTCACATGATGCGTTTGCACGTGCATGCATAGTAAAGTAATGTGTTACATCATAGAGGAATCTTTAGCTGACATTTGAAATAAATAAGTTCCCCCCCCCCAAAAAAAATGTAGTTCATTTTATTACGTTGTTACATACATTTAATGCTTTTTAATCAATCTAAAAAGTTAAGTTTTCATGACCGATTTATAAAAACATTTTTCTCTTTTTCTCTTTTTCTGCAGGAGTATTCAATTATAGAACTTGTAAATTTTTTAACAAGTGTTTTAGCAATTTAATTGTTTTTACACAAGTAATACCCCAACATTAACCGAGCAGAAAACCTGTTTAACATTTTGCACAAGTTCTGTTTATATTGGGGGGGGGGGAGATGTTGTTTAAACAGAATTTGTGTGAAATAATTAATGGTGCTTCTGCTCGGTTAATGTTGGCACGTTACTTACAAAAAATAAATAATTAAAACACCTGTTTAAAAATGTACAAATTCTTTTGGAAAAGCAGTTAATTAAACTGCAAAAGCACCTATTTAAAACCATACAGGTTATATAATCAAATATCCCTCTGCATAAAAAGAACAAAAAACATAAAAATATGTCTTTGTAAACAACGTGTGAAAACTTGATTTTTCAGATCAATTAAAAAGCATTAAATCTACATGACAAAAAAAATGTGCCACATTTTATTTTTGAAAACTTATTATTTCAAATGTCCACTAAAGATTCCTCTGCGATATGACAAGTCACTTTATTACATGAAAATGCATCATGTAAGAAAAGCGTTAATGAAGGCAGTGAAATGGTGCAAAATAGTCCCACGGTCCAGGAGTTAATACCATGCAAATGGTAAATTTGCAATGGGTTTAAATGCCAGATTCATTTTTAGTGGCCGCGATAACCTCTAAAAACACAAAGTAGAATGGTTGTCGGCGTTATGTTGCAGTTAAAATAAACATTTACCTTTATTTTAAATGAAAGGCTTTGTTTAAAATTTTACAACAAAAAATCAAATCCTTTCTCCATGTGGTACTTTTTTATCATTTTTTTACTTACAAATTCTTAAGTTCTATTACTAAAATAAATGTATCATTAAAATAAATTCTAAAGTGGTGTTAATCAGTTATATTGAAGTTTTGAGCTTTTAGATGACTGCCAATTTAGGAATTTTATCTTAATCAGATTTGTTATAGTTTTGTGGCATTTTGTTCGATTAATAACCAGACAATGAATAACCAAACGATTACTAACCAAACAATTAATAACCAAATAATAAACAAGTATAGGTACATGAAAAATGAATGGCAGATCCCTAAAGTGAATAAACATTTAAAAAATTCACTAAAATTCAGAAAATAAACCAATTTTAATGAAATTTTCTGGACTTCTTAATTAATGATCATAGAATATAAAGAACTCATTATTATTTTTTTTAATTTTAAGGAAAATGTATTATTTTTACTAAAAAATCACTTTTAGTGAAAATGTATTATTTTTACTAAAAAATCACTTTTAGTGAAAATGTATTATTTTTATAAAAAACAGGTTTAATTTTATGTACTAAAGCAAAGACGCATGAATTTCTGTTTGTTTTTTTTAATAAAAAGATGTAGATGTTATGAATTAAAAAATATTTCAGGAACATTATGGAAAAGCCATTAAAGCTTTGTTAAAGAAGCCAATATAACTCAAAGAAAAAATATTATTTATTCAATATTTTCTCAAAAACAATATAATTGAAAAAATGTAATTTTAATTGTTGTGTTAAGTCTTTTGTACAAATTGAAAGTTAGGAAGAGTTATTTCCCTTGTGCACTTTCTCTCATGATGTTTTTTGTAAATAAATACCCTAAATTGCCCTATATGTTCTTTTGGATTGCATGTGCTCACACTATTGCCGTCTATCAGTCCCAAAACTGTTACTATCTTTAAGAGCATGTCTGAGAAAATTGACCACATCCTGTCTGCTCATCCTTTAGCTAACATTCACGTCTGTGGAGACTTCAGTGTTCACAATGTGGAATGGTTAGCCCACTCAAACAAAACAAATGATGCGGGGAGGTTCTGTCACGATTTCTCGATTGCTTTGACCTAACTCAGATTGTTCACAAACCCACATATGTGCCCGACCCGACACTGCTGGTCAGTATGCAAGTCTCTTAGACCTTTTTCTCACAACTTGCCCAGAGCTATGTTCATCTTCCATTCTGTCCCTACTGGGATCTTCCGACCACTCGGTTGTCTCAGTTAAAATAAAAACAAATGTAATAAGTCCTCTGACATACCTCTCCATCGTACAGTATATCGATACTCTATTGCTGACTGGGATAGCTTTCACACATTTATATCCGATCTACCTCTATGTTCCATGTTTAAAAAGAATGTCTCCTCCATAGTGTCAGACCTGATGGAATGGTTAATTGTAGGTATAGACCGTACCATACCCACCAAAAAAATTCCAGCAAAACCCTAACAGCCAGCCATGGTTCTCTCCAGAATGTGCTGCTGCCATTGGGCACAAAAGTCACTTTTCCCATTGCTTCCAATGTAATAGATGTACTGAGACTAAAGCCGCTTTCAGGACTCCCAGCAACCACTGTAAAATAATAATAAAGAACACAAGAGAGTCTGTCAAGTCTAAAGTAGCTGAGCAGCGGCTTGGTTCCCACCAATTTTGGCAAATAACAAACATGGTCCTGAATTGAAATGTGTGCTCTATCCCAACCATCATCCTATGGACCTAAGGTAATCTGGTCAGCATCGGACAAAGCCAAACTCTTTGCCAAGAATTTTGCAGCTAATTCTACCCTATGTGATCAGTGCCGCCAACTCATCATATTTCCTCCTGTGTCTAAAAACATGTTATGCGACATATAAATATATGTGCATGATGTTGCCAAGCTAATGAAAAACCTTGATACCAATAAAGCAACTGGCTCTGATGGCATTCCTATTATAATGCTCCAAATTTTCAACCTGAACTAGCTCCCAACGCTGTTTAAGTGATGTTTTAAAAAGAATTACTTCCCAACACTCTGGAAAACCTCATCGGTTTATCATGTATTTAAAAATTCAGGTAATCAGTCATCTCCCTCTCAATACAGACCAATCAGTCTTTTTGCGTCATGAATAAGTTCCTATAATCTGTTAAATAGAGAACTCGTCAACCATCTCCACAAAAATAACCTCCTCCATGACATACATTATGAATTCTGTTCTGCTAGATCTACAGTTCTATCTCATAGGATTAGCGAATCTCTTGACAGAGGCTTCCTTTCTTGAGCAATTGTTCTTGACACATCAAAGGCCTTTGATAGGGTATGGCATAAAAGTCTACTTCACAAAATCTGCAGCTACGGTTTAGTTGGAAATGTCTTTTCAGTTATATAAAATGAAAATGGAACAAAAGGTAGTGTTAAAACGTCCTCTTGTCAATACAAAAAACGTCCTATTTCCCTTTCTTTTCTCAACTTACAACAACTCCTCGTGTATTCAATATTATCTTCCACTGTCTGTTCTCAGTCTAAACTGTCCAACAAAAAAAATCTTGCATACTTTAATGCTTACCAATTGTGTACATATGCAGATTGATTACAACAATAGGCGACCTACAAAATTATGCTTGTCTTTTCTTCTTTTCTACATTTTCTGCTGGCATTTTACAGGCTTAGCAAGCATGAGGTCGTTTACAAGAGTGATGATTTCTATTACAAATTATTAAATCATTTCTCTCTGTAGTGGTTGATGGGCAGAAATCAGAAGCTCACAGTATTATTGCTGGAGTCCCTCAAGGGTCAATTCTGAGCCCAACTCTCTACATAAATGATCTCCCAAATCACATTCTAAGATGACAGCACTACAATCTATGACAAACATGGGAAAGAGGCGGCTGGTTAATTTTAATTCATCTAAAACCAAGTTTCTATCTTTCCATCATCAATGCTCTGATCTTTGCCTGGCATAAATCAAAATGAGTGGCTCTTGTCTTGAGGCGACTCCATGTTTTAACAAGCTTCTAGGTCTGATCTGATTTGAGATGAAACTCGTACATCTAAGCTGCTGGAAAAATGATGGGATTGTTTTACCGCCTCAGTAGATATCTAACTGCTGATTCAATTCTCTACCTGTATAAGAGCCAGGTACATGAAAGGATGGAGTACTATTGCCACATTTGGGCAGAAGCTGCTAGAAGCAGCTTATCCTGCCTTGACAATGTTCAAAATATACTTCATAGCCTAGTGGTGGATGCCCTGTTCTCTTCCCACAGAAGACACCTTGCAAGCCTGTCTTTGTTTTATTGTTTTTTTTCATGGCAAGTGCTCGATTTTGTCTTTATTTTTATGGCAACTGCCTGACTTTCATAAAAAACACTCGTCTAGCTGAAACCAATAATTTCATCCACTCTTTGTTTGTGCCTTAACCAAAATGTAGATTCCATGAACAAAGCTTCTTTCTTAGAACTGCACAATTGTGGAACTCTGTTCCGTTTTCCTACTTTCTAACTGACTACAATATGGTTGTCTTCAAGTTCAACGTGAACAAGTTCTTGATGAGCCATCCCATTATGTGATTCAATTTTCCAAATTTCTACTACAAACAATTATTACCACCCTTGACGACTGTACACTCATCAACCCGTATCCTCGAGTGGCTTCCTGGCCTTGATTATTTGTGACTCCGTTGTAAAAAAAGGCGGTTATTCTTAGCCTCGCTCCTTCTAATGCATTCTGTATCACAGCCATCTTATCAGATTAACTCCCCCCAACATAACTAGGTTTCAGAAGTCGGAATACAAGGACACATTTTTTATCAAAATGAATCAAATTAGAAATAATGAATAAGCAGTGACATTTGTTTTTAACACAAGTTAAAAAAAAATTAAACCCAAAAGAAAAAATAATCATCTTATACCAAATATAATTAAGCATGGCAGCTTCATCCCAAGTTGCACCACCAACAATGGATTGGTCCAGTGCAAACCTCACCAAATCGATGGACAGATTTAATGGGCAGGTCAGGCTTCACTTTGAAGGTCCACCACATAATGTTAACAACGATATCAAGGTTAGATATCTTTTGTTATGGGCTGGTGTTGAAGGACAAGAAATAAGTGACGCATTCATCTTTCGGCATTAAGAAGAAAGGATTGTCGAAAACTCCATTAAATTTATCTAAAGTCAACACAGAAATTCTTAATCAAAGAAGGTAATGATCTGATTATAGCAAGAGCACTATGCATAATGGAGACAGAGGAGGCGACTTGCAAGAAAGTTGAAGAGAGCAGTACACATGCAATTCAGGAATAGTAAAAAGCCAACACAGTGTGAATATTGTGGCGAAAGATATTTTGACTTGAAGGAACCCATTGTGTTACAGGTGGATGCATCAAATGCAGGTATGGGTGCAGCTCTGCTACATAAGGGAATGCTAGTTGCATTTGCAAGCAGGACACTCTTAGACCTAGAAACTCAATATTAGACACGGCCAAAAAATTGAAAAATAAACAAGTATTTGTTGTTTTTAAAATGAATTAAAATCTATTAAATTCTTGAGCGACTTTTTTTTTCTGGATAAGATAAAAGCCTGAATCTTATCAAATGGAAAGCCCGAAAGAAGAAAAGCAGGATAATATAAAACTGTTTTTACTATTTTTAACAGAATTAAAAATTTTAACTTCTCCAAAACCACACCATCCATTTTTGTCTCAATCGCTAAAACATTAAAATATTTTCTGAAAAGGTTTTTGAACCAAATAATTTTATTTTTTCATCTAAATTATATTTAGGATGATGTGTTATAAGAATATGCAAAAATATTATAAGTACCTGAATTTCAAACACATTCAAAATTCGGATTTTCAACCTTAAAATCTGATACATGCATAGTTGTTCTTTTTTGTGTTTGTTTTATTTACAATCCTCACCCTCTCTATGAAACAATATATTTTGCTTAGTTTCGGATATTTTAAACATATTTGTACCTACAAAATTTGTACGCAAATCTTCACTTAATAATTGATGAAAATATTTGTATTGATTGGATAATTACTTGATTTTTGAAAGATTTTTAAAGAGAGACTACATCAAAAAATACTTATTTCCTCCTGTTTTATTTTGGCTATGCCTATTCAATACTTAAGCATCGAAAGGGAATGTTAGCCATTGTTTTTGTTTGGAGAAATGTGTGGGGTCACAAAATAATAATGCACACGTCATAAGCCATTGGAATCGATAGTGCTAAAAAACTGATCACGTGCACCCCCAAGATTGGCAAGGATGCTACTGAAAGTGGAAGGATACGATTTCATTGTGAATTATACTCCAGAAAAAATGATACCAATTGCAGATTGCCGAAGCACATCGAAGGAACTGACCTTAATGTCCATAATATGGTGAACTACCTTAATTTTTAACCAACCAGACTACAGACTAGAGAACATCAGAGTTGAAACCTTGCAAGACTCATTACTAAAAGAACTTGCAAATATAGTAATGTACGGATGGCCAGCAAATCAAACTGACTGCCCAAGATGCCTCTTATCGTTTTGGAACTTAAGAGATGAGACTGGTGTTTAAGATGGTATTTTGAAATAAAAATAAAATTATAATACTAGCCTCCCTACAAAGAGGTATATTGGAAGAACTTCATGCATCTCTGGAGCCATAGAAAACAAATGTGTGCTGACATATTGCCAAGAGTAGCTAGGGGTTTCATGCAGGTGCATCGATTCGATTGGGATACTTGCCTGATAATACATTGAAGATAGTGCTTGTCACACCTGCCAAAAATACCAGACAAGTATTCCAATCGAATCGATGCACCTACATGAAACCCCTAGCTACTCTTGGCAATATGTCAGCACACATTTGTTTTCTATGGCTCCAGAGAAATATCTACTTGTAGCAGACCAGTACAGTCAAAGTCCATTCATATGGAGCCTCCACTCCACCTCAGGGCAACTTTCATAAAAAAAATATAATGGCAATATTTGAGGAAGGAAAGCACCAGAAATTTTATATTCAGACAATGGTTCACAAGCAAAAAATTTACATTTTTTTCCCAAATCATACAACTTTCTCATCTTCATCTTTTCAAAGCCAGAAATGCTCTCTTTCTATCTTCTTTCGAATTATGGTAACATAAATTATCCTTAATTATATTAATGCAATCCCTCACGTTCATTACCTGATCTAATCTAGATTCTACTGTCCATTTTGCTGCTTTGTGTTAACTTGTCAGATAAAGTTTGCAATGAAGGATTTGATGATTTCTTAAGTTCATGGCAGCACTTATTCTTAACCACAACATTTAATGTCATTTCCTGTATTATAGTTAGTGTTTGTTGTTTTCAGTAGTCCTACACATCCTACAACTATATATTAATTTCCAGTAACTTGTCAATGTTTTTTTACACAAACAATAATTTTATGATCCAAGTAATCTATATTATGAAAAGTTGTAAACTTAACTCTTTATTACAAACAGATCAATATCACTTAAACGCTATACTGAATCTAAGTTGAGTCTAGTCATTCAAGTCCATACTACCGCATGGGGATTTGAATTCCAAATTTGTATTATTTTACAAATTGCAGAAATGTGTATTTTAAAATATGGTTAAGATGAGATGTTCAGCATTCTCCATCTATTCTATGCCTTTTTTGTTTGTATGACAATAAGGATCCTTGGAGCATTGAGTGTACTAAAAGAGTTCTCCACTGACCTTCAACTGAAAATCTAATCATTTTTCATTGTGACATACAGTGATTTTAAAGGAGAAAAGTGTTTTTTTATTCTTTTTGTCGCTTCTGTGATAAAAATAAAGAGAGAATGTCTGCTTTCATTGGGAAGTAAAGAGTTATTTTTAATATGTGTGTTATTTAGAACTGGAAAAACAGAAAGCTGTGATTTTCTAAGTGAATAGCAGGGTATTTTGTCGAGTAGTAAACTGAAAAGATATAGAGAAAAGGCTTTTCTTTGAGAGAGGAATCGGTCTGCATTACTATTCTTTGACATATATTTGGTCAGTGGAGAATCAGATAACATCTTCTGGCTTAAGATAAGGCTTGGAATTATATAAGTAGACTGTTTGGGAAGGAGAGTCCGGCTTTGAAACATACTGGGCTCACACATCTATATTTAATTGTATGATGTCCATATACTATTTTTGCCCTGGAGTTTTTGACATTAATAAACTTCTTTCAACTTCATCTGATCCAGTCGTCGAGGAAACTTCTTTTCTTGGTTTGTTTCTCTGTTAACTTGGTATTATGCTTACATGCTTTTTTAAAGAGTAGAATTTGTTGGCACCTTAATGATTCGTCTTTGCTTAGCCACACTTGAATTTTTATTTTTGCTACCAAACTTGTATTTTTCACTTTCTACCGTTAAATGCCAAACAGCACATTTAATTGTTCGATAAAAACATTTAATCATTATATATTAAAAAACAGCACATGATAAGTGGTGACTCTTTTGTAAAAAAAGCCTGAAAAATAATAAAGTCACCATGTTTTAGTGTTACTATGTAATGCAACATAATCAATATAACATGGTCGGGAGTCATAATAATCATGAAGTATATAATTTGATAACTATTACATGGATAGATGTTATTTACTTGGGAGAAAGATATTCTTTGTTATTTTTTATGTTGTGTACAGGACAATAGCAATATTCTAAGATACAGGTGTTTTCAAATGCAAATACGTTCCTTTCATGGCTTTAGGCAATGTCAGGTAGCCTAGCTAGTTTCATATAACATTGAAGATGTTTTTCTGTATTAATTAAATTACAAATGTTCAAATATCATAAGCTATAAAATGAAAAATGTTTTTCTGTATATTTATAAAGAATACAGAATTCGTACACAATTACAAATGTTCAGATATCAATAATTGTAAAGAAATAAAGTGAAATGAAAAAGTGTTGGCTTTAAAACTATTTTTCTTAGACATTCTACTCATTTGAGCCTTTATTATCAAGTCGCTTCTTGCCTGGATAATCATTGCTATCTTTGTGCTGAGAGACTTGTTCTGCTAAGTTTGTGATAACTCATTTAAACTTAAAAAATAATGTCAATTTTGTTTAATTTTGATTTGAGAAAAATACTCTGCTGAATAAATTGTTTCGGATGTCATTTTACAGCAGGATTAAAAAATCTTCCATTTTTATTCTAAGTAAAATTACATTCAAACAAATAACAATTTTCTGCCATTGATTTTCTTACATATTTTTATAGTTTTGTTAATGAACGCTTAGGTTTTATAGTTTTAAAAAATCAGCTTTTAAAATGTTCTGGCAGGGCTCGGATGTGAGACAGCACCAACTTTCAACTCCATTTTAAATATCTGACTTAATAATTGCTTTATCTTTACAGTTTTTATTTTGATTGCAAATGGTGGTATTTCATATTTTATCTTTGTAGTATTTTAAACATATAATAAAATATTTAAAAAGATTAAACTAAACAGATCTCATTGAAATACATTGTTGTTTTAATTATTTCTTGCATTTTTTTATAATTTAATTATCTTTTTGATTTACTGATTACAGTGCAGAGAGGACTGAGATATTCTAGGAGGCTTATTACTACCATAATCCCAGTGAACACCAATGATCACTGACAGTATCAATGGCAAGAGACACAAAGCTAAAAGAGGTTGCGTGTGTGAGAAATCTGTGGAAATTTATTGTCGCTCAGGTTCTAGGCAGCACTACCAATTATTATCCATGTTATTGTGTAATCTCTAATGTGTGAGCACAAGTAAGTGCATTATATATATATATATATAATTATTTACAATGATAATTAAATACCTACAGACATAAGTGTTTCATTCTTTAAGGAATCTTCAGTGCAGTCTGTTACGATTAACACCAGTCGATAGATTCACACCTGACGACACAAGCTTAGATTCTAGGCAGCACTACCAATTATTATTTTCTGTGTTATTGTGTAATCTCTAATGTGTGAGCACAAGTGCAATATATATATATATATATATACACATAATTATTTACGATGATAATTACATACCTACAGACACTAGTGTTTCATTCTTTCAGGAATCTTCAGTACAGGCTGTTACTATTAACACTAATCAATAGATTCAAACTGTACAACACAAGCTATTTTTGTCTTGATTAACAAGGACCATGTCCATTCAGCTCCTGTTAATCGCATAAAATAACATCGAAATTAAGCTTTTTATGTTTAAATATTTTTATGTCAGAGTGATCTAAACATTATATGATGATCTATGCATAAGAGCTAAATTGACCGACAATTCATAATAGATATATATATATGTATATATATATATTATAAAACAGACTTTGACGTAATGATGGCGCAATTAGGATAGACATAGTTTTTTCACCTTTAATATTCTTTGTGGTGTGATGCTACTAAGAAAAACAAGATGCATTTGGTGTTATTAATGTTGATTTTTAAATATCAAGGTTAGAAAACACATATGGTCATGCACAGAAGGATATCTGAAATATATTTTTTTTCCTTAATAAAAATAGTCGTCAAAAGTGTTCAATATTTTAGGGGGAAAAAAGCAGGTATAAATAAATGAAACATTACCCAGGAGAAAAAATGGTTTTGCCTTTTGTTATCTTGTATACTTTAGAAAGCAGAATGTGTTCTGTACCATAATAATATCATATCATATCTGCTAAGTTGTCAATCCAAATTGTTCAGTACCTTGGATAGAGCAAGTATGTTTAATGACTGTGTTGACTGGGTGAAAATATCATATTTTGTTATACTACTTTAGACAAGAGAATCTACTCGGCAGTGCTTAACTTCATAATATTAAGCATGCAATATCATATCTGGTTAGGGTTATTTAAATATCGCAGTGTACTCAGTATCCTAGATAGAGCAAGTATATTCTAAAATGCAGCATTGCTGAAGGAAATTGCTTTATCTTTTATCAAAATAAATAATTTTTGCTGGGGAGTAATACAGAGGATAATACAGTATCATATCTATAAATTTATATACATTAAGTAATCTTAAGTGATCAATATCCTGGATAGAGGAGGTATGTTTCAAGGCTGCATTGTCTGAGAAAAGCAACTTCACTATGTTTTACTATTTTATACAACAAAGTCTAATCGGTATTGTTTGGAGTCATAATAATGATTACCTTATCTGGTACGTGATGCACAATGAAATAGTGCTCAGTATTTTACTTTTTTAAATGCATGTGGAAATAATTTTTTGTCTTTTAGTTGTATACTAGACAAAGCAGATGATGTTGACCAAATGACACAAGTAATACTACAGTATCACATTTGATAAGTGGTAAGTCAATCCAAAGTTCCCAGGAAAAACATGAAAATGTTTTGTTATACGATTCAATGCAAGAAAATTTATTCCACTTCACATAGAACAGATAGTATATATAATATATAATATATAATTCTCAAAAAGTTCTCAATATTCTATGACTCAAAATGTTGAAGCGATATTGTAGAATTTAGGCTTAGATTATATTCGAATGAGTTAATACCAACAATAGCATAGAATATGTTGTTTTTTTTCTCCCTCCGATTTGTAACACGTTATTTTATTACTTTAACTTTATTTGCTATGCTTTGCACATTTAGACAATCTAATGTGATTTGTTCGTGTAAATTCCATGTGATTAGATCAATTAAAATATGATTATAATAAATTGAATGCTTATATAAAACGTGGAGTATAAATAATAAAATTATTTTTATATTTTCTTACAGATGTTCCTGGATTTTTTAATGGATACTAATTGTTTTGGTAAAAAGCATTTGAAGAAAATGGAAAAAGTTGCTAAATGCTAACTAGACACTATTATCCCCCAGTGGTTAATGCCTCTCTTTGTCAGGATCATGTTGCATGAGGATATTTTCCATTAAATGCACAAATAAGATTTGAGGAATGGTGCACTTTCATCAAGTAATATTGTATTTAGTAACATTAATAAGCGAGATATCTTGCCAGACTTGATTAAGGAAACATGATAAGAACAATATACCACAAAACCATACTTTAACAAACGATCAATTAGAGAGAGAAAAAAATTATGTTCCTAACGTTTTTACTAACTCAATGCTTGAAATGAATATTTAAATATGTATCTCATATAGTATGGATGTTCTTTTTCTGAGAAAACAGTTGTCTGCATGCAAAAACATTCCTCTAAAGTAAGTTCCTCATCAATTAATCAAAAGTATAGATTAGTTATAGATATGGAAAAAAACAGTGAAGAAAAGCGATTTACTTGTACTGTGTGTAGCTCGACTTTTAATAGGTCATCACATTTAGTTTCACACATGCGAACACACACTGGAGAAAAACCATATTCTTGTAAAGTTTGTGGGTCTTCTTTTAACCATTATGCAAATTTTTTGAGACACGAACGATTACACACTGGGAAAAAACCATATTCTTGTACAATTTGTGCTTCTTCATTTAATCAAAATGCAAATTTGTTATCACACATGCGAACACACACTGGGGAAAAGCCATTTTCTTGTGAAGTCTGTGCTGCTTCGTTTCGTGAGAAAGGAACTTTAGTCAAGCATGTGCGAATACACACTGGAGAAAAACCATATTCTTGTACTGTTTGTGATTCTGCGTTTAGTCTTAAGGAAAATTTAGTTGAACATATGCGAACACACACCGGAGAAAAGCCATATTCTTGTAATGTATGTGGCTCTTCATTTAGCAAGAAAACAACATTAGTTAATCATATACGAATACACACTGGAGAAAAGCCATATTCTTGTAATGTTTGTGGTTCATCCTTTAGTAGATCATCAACGTTAGCTACACATATGCAAACACACAGCGGAGAAAAGCCACACTCTTGTAATATATGTGGCTCTCTATTTACCAAGAAATCAACATTAGTAACGCATATACGAATACACACTGGGGAAAAGCCATATTCTTGTAATGTTTGTGGTTCGTCTTTTAATAGGTCATCAACATTAGTTACACATATGCGAATACATACTGGAGAAAAACCATATTTTTGTGATATTTGTGGCTCGTCATTTAGCTTAAAATCAACATTAGTTAATCATAGGCTAACACATGCTGTATAATAGCCACATTCTTATCCTTGATTGATCATAAAGCTACAAACACTGAAGAAAAATCATTTTCTTGTGGAGTGTATGGCTCGACTTTTAGTTCGTCATCACAATCTTTTCTGCATATGTGAACAAACACTATATTCTTTACATTTTCTTGTCGTTTTTTGTCAGAAAGCAATTTATTTGAAACATTCATGAGCACATACTCATTCATGAATATATACTCCTGTAGATTGTGTGACTCCTCTTAGAAAGCAAATCGAGACATACTCGAACACATCTTCTTTATTATCTGTGTTTTAGATGGTAAAGAGATTTAATGGAATATTCAATTATCGATGTATCTTATATAGAAAGGGGCAATTTTTTCAAAGAACTTCAACTGAAGTAAAATGAAACGGTGTCTGGATGTGAAATTCTATTGGCTGATGGCCTTTACATTTTCCACTACAACAAAGTACATAAACACCTCCATTGGAAAATCTGTGAGAGATGAAACTTGACAGATTATCAAACATCTGAGTACATGAACCATCACCAATAACATCAACTTAGAAAATGTCAGTATTCTATGGCAAAGCCATACAGTCATCAAGACACACATTGTAATATGAAACCTCTTTTAACTCATTATTGGTGTCATCATTCCAAATGACTATGACTTGGTAGACTGAACTGTAACAAATAAAGATAGTGTAAGGACACAACACTTTCTTAAATTCAAATTGTAATGAACTCAGATGTTAGCTCCATGACGGAGTCCATTGATCTCTGAAATAAAATGAAAAAGACGGGGCTACTAGAGACAAAACTCAATGTCTTCAGTTTTTTTTTTTTTTGGTTTTTCAGAGATTTGACTTTTAAGATACTTCAAACTAAAATGAAAATGAAAAATGGTCTACGATTAATAAAATGACAGATTATTGCCTAGAATAAAAAAGATCCCTTCAACATTACTATGGTCAGATGAGGAAACAATGCTATGCCTTCTTTATGCTGAACATACCAGCAGATTAACCTAACTTTACTCCAAGAATCCAGCAACACCAAAGAAAGACCATAAAAAGAAATTATAATTCAGTTAAATTTTCTATTGAGAAGAATGGTATTTCTTGCTGATTCATTGTGTCTGAAGTTCAAATACCCTCTTGTAACCTTCCAAAATAAAGATCGAATACAGCAAACAAGTAAAAAGGAATAAAGAAAAGTATTTGATACTCATATACAAATATCTATTCGACCGAAGAAAAAATATTAATAATACTAAATGAATGAAAAACAAAATGTAGATAAATAATTAAGTAGTGGAACAAGAACAAGATGTTTGCTACGATTCATGATAATAAAAGGCGCACTTTCCTGCGTTACATACTTTGTGTGCTCTTCATGGTTTGCATTCACCATTTGTTGAAAACTAGCAGATTCCACCTTTATTTTGGTCGATTTATTTTTCATAATTTCTTATACGTATTAATGGTTAATATATTACCACACTCTCTTCTACTGGAATTTGTAAATATGAATCTCACAAATCTAAATTAGAAAATGTACATTCTTCATTCAGTTTTGCAATTTTTTTTCACTGAGAAGGAGGAAATAATTTATTTCAAAAAACATCAAGAATAATCAGCAAAATTCTGATTTTATTTTTTCCTTTCCATAAACAATAGGTGTCAATCTCAAAATGCATTTTATCAATTTTTAGTCGTTCTATCTCCTTATCAATGATGTCTACTGACACATATGATACTGTTCCTTAGAAAACTAGTTATTTATATTTTCTGCAAACATGAACTTTGCCTGAGATTTAGAATAAAATCCATGTCTTTTTGGAAACATTTCTGAGAATTTTTAAAAACTTTTTACTCAAGTGAATCTGTTGTAATAGCATTTTTTTGACTTAAATTCCTTTTGTTTTCAATAAATTCTGTTAATTTTGCATAATTTTCTAATCTGTTACTTTTTACTTTTTAAATTTGTTTAGTTAATTTTTCAAGTTTCAGCATTTTTAATATGTCCGACTCTTTGTCTACTTAGTTATGGCTTAATTCGATTCAGTGTCTACCTGTAAGTTTAGTCTTTTATTATTTAAATATTGATAGATTTTTCCTTGAACTTTCTCCGTTGTTCAACGTTTTATGTTTTATTCTTATCCTTTCACAGTTTTTTTTGATTTGCGTTTAAATTCATGTTGTTTGAATTTACAGCATTTTTGTTTTTACAGTTTTGATATAAATTGTAGTTTGATATGCAGTAATTTGCATACCAAAATCTACACGCCAAAATGTCATAATAAAAGACCTGAAATCAAGATGGCAGGGAGTCCAATTTGGAGAACCAGACTGAAAGGATCGGAGATTATAATGGCAGTCAAATACTGATAAGAGTCCAATTTGATTTGATTACAAACTATTTCAGCGAAGAACATCATGAACATGAGTGTTGAGAGAATGGGAATATTACATGATATTCGTTGAATTTTTAAAGTTGAGGACATTGACAAATGGAAAGATTAAGATGATTCACATAGAACTTAAACAATTGAAAGTGTCAAGAGAATGGAAATATTACACGATATGCTTAAAATATTTTAAGTTGAAGGCGTTGAGAAAAGAAAGCCATGTCGAAATTTGAAGGTGTTGAGAAAAGAAAGCCATGTCGAAATTTGGAGGCGTTGAGAAAAGAAAGCCATGTCGAAATTTGTTGAGAAGGAAAGAGATTTACATGATTAACGTCAACCTTTAAAAAATGAGTTTCAAGAGAATTAGCGTCGAATTTTAAAAACTGCTGGTGGGATTTGATGGGTTTTCTTTTATTGTTATCGTTGTTATGTTACGAAGTGTATGGTGACACGCAAAAAGAATAGACAACACAGGATTAAAATTTGAACGAACTCAACAATTTATTTTCGAATAAATAACACAGAATAATAACGAGCTGTCCTTGGGGTGAAGATGGCAGATTGTTGTTAGTTGTTGTTATTGTTGTTATAAGGCACGACGAAACCTTCGTTTGTAATAGTAGTAGCAGCAGTGCTGGTCTGGTTATAATCCTGTGTCAATGGCGATAGTTGTTGTTAGAAGGCGCGACGAAACCGTCGTCTGTAATAGTAGTAGCAGCAGTGCTGGTTATAATCGTGTGTCAATAGCGATAGTTGTTGTTAGAAGGCGCGACGAAGCCTTCGTTGGTAATGGTAGTAGCAGCAGTGATGGTTATAATCCTGTGTCAATAGCGATAGTTGTTGTTGTTAGAAGGTGCGACGAAGCCTTCGTTTGTAATAGTAGTAGCAGCAGTGCTGGTGTCTGGTTATAATCCTGTGTCAATGGCGATAGTTGTTGTTAGAAGGCGCGACGAAACCTTCGTTTGTTATAGTAGTAGCAGCAGTGCTGGTTATAATCCTGTGTCAATAGCGATAGTTGTTGTTGTTAGAAGGCGCGACGAAGCCTTCGTTGGTAATGGTAGTAGGAGCAGTGATGGTTATAATCCTGTGTCAATAGCGATAGTTGTTGTTGTTAGAAGGCGCGCCGAAGCCTTCGTTGTAGTAGTAGTAGCATTGGTCGCGACAGCCGTAGCGTTGTGGTGATGGCGAGGCTGGTGGTCCTTCTGCTGTCTTTTCCTTGGCTTCGCTAAATATAGCAAGCACGCGGACGTAGTTGTAGACAAATGGTTAGTGATGAAGAAATTGCCCCCATGTCGAGAAAACTGTGTTTCTTTTGAGTTGTTATTTTCGCTACGGTGTGTAAGGCATCTTAGCGTTCTGCTCGTAATTTTGTGGAGGTAACCATGATCATGTGCCTCGACTTTGGTGCCATGGTAGCGATCGTAGCGTGAATCCCTACGTAGTCAATTTCTCCCTTAAGCGGTCAGGAATCATGAAACTTGAGTGGTGGTCGTCACGGTGACACGTGGCAGACAGTATGACGGCGTCCTCAAGTCAAAACGAGATCTAAATCATAACATCATAACATCGTGACCCGTGAAATGAACATGTTGGAATACGATTCAGTTAAATGTTGAAGGCACATTCAAAAGTCAACGAGAAAATTCGCCATGCTATGGATAATTTAAAATATGTGCATATTTATTTAAACACTTAACCGGTAGTTATTTTGATAAAACCATAAATTTTTTAATAGCGTTTAAATGTAACATGCTTTAAATATTTCAATACACTTTGGGCAGAAGTTAAACGATTTTTTGTTAACATACGATTATTCGTTTGAATGTTAAATGCGCATTTGAAAGTCAAAGTGAAAATTCGTCATGCCGTGGATAATTTTATATACATATTCAAAACTTTGACTTTGCAAAAATTTGATGCTATGGAAAAGTTAAATACGCATTTGAAGCTCGAACTTGGTGATAATGTGTCAGGCTATGGAAAATTTTTTATATATACATACAAATCGAACTTTGAAAATTTGCCATTTTAAATTCGGTTATATTTGAAAAGAAAAAAGTTGTCATTTAAACAAGAGCTCTTTCAATGAAAGTACAATTCGAGTCGGATTTTTTTTTGTTTTTGTTTTGGGGAAAAAAAAGTCGTCATTTTTAAATGAGAAATTCGGTGTGCTAAGCCGGTTAGTGAGAGCTGGCTGTGTGTCTGCTGTGGGTCCGATTGGCTAGGGAGGAGACTAGCAGGGGTCCAATAGGCTACAGTAGAGGCTAGCAGGGGTCCAACTGGCTGAGGTGTTCTTTAAGGATCAGAGGTGATGTAGTTTGATATGCAGTAATTTGCATATCCAAATCTACACGACAAAATGATGTAATAAAAGACCTGAAATGAAGATGGCGAGGAGTCAAGTTTGGAGAAGCAGACTGAACGGATTGGAGATTATAACGATGGTCGAATGCTGATAAGAGTCCAGTTTGATAAATATAATCCCCCACAAACAATGAGGATTAATTTTAAGAGTAAGTTTATTTTTAACCTTCAGATTTGTTTTTTATTATGTGAATATTTACTAGATTACATTTTTGCGTTATCCACTCTGAAGTATAGAATATACAGGTTTAGCTTCTGGTTCATCTTTGATTAGTAACGAGGTATTCATTTCTAATTTTTTCCAATGAGTATTAAGTAGTTTTGTTCTTAAAATATCGTCGTTTATATTTGTATTTATACTTGGAACATCGCCTTTTTTATTTGTGCATTATTGCTTGGCACATCACTTCAACAGGTATTTTGGCAAGAGAAAGTTTGCATATTTGTTAGGTTCGAATGGTTTGAATTTTCCTGATAAGAATCTTATTTTCTATTTGTCATCCCAATTTTTAGTCTTTTGTCAAAGATTTCTTGTGAGTATATTTCGAATGTAACTTCTGGTTTGTAAATAAAATTGCTGGCTGAATTTATTATCGACTCCTATGAAAAGTATTCGATTTTGCTGAATAATTTCAGTTTTGCCAAACTTTACTACTAGTTCCTATTTACAATGCTTCCCCACGGGACAAACTTAGACACCAGGGTCGTTTTTTAACGTGGAGAAAAGGAACAAAAATAAAAAATTGTCTCAGTCGTGAAGGATTTCTCCTCCACTGACAGAGAACAAGAAATTGAAGTGCATCATCTGAAGAACAGATAATACACTTTGATCTTGTCCCGAAGGCTAAGTTACTTTTCTACTAGTTTCTCAAATCTTTTATATGTTTAAATGTCGTTTGATATATTTTTGCGTTAGTTGGGTATTTTCTTGACGGCTTCTCAAAACATTGTTTCCCCAACTTTTCCTGGTGTAATTTACCTTGTTTTAGAAATTTCATCATAGTTTTTGAAATCCTCCATTATTTTTCCAGCTTTAATTCGTGAGCAACATTTTAGCTTTATTGTTAGTTCGTAATGAATTCGAATCTGTTGTATCACAGTACAATAGGTTACATCTATATTTATTAGTAGATCTAAAACAAGATGTGTTTACAATTGTAGGTTTTAGGTACAAATTTTTAAAGAATACCTACTCTCATTCTCTATTTGATATTAGATTTTAAAAAATAGTTTAGTTTATTGATTATTTTTTATTTCAATGAATATTCGAGAAATACGAAGTAATCAAATACGCATTCATGAAAGCATATTCAGGAAAATTTTGTTATTCTTACTTTTTAAATAAAACAAATCTTGGAAAAATATAAAAAGCGAACGGGATTTGTCTTATTGATGTTTGCTATGTTTTTATTGTGCTGGTACTTTTATCTTTTACTTGATTCCATCTTAGAATTGTTTTTGGCTAAAAAATCACCACTTTTGACACTCTGTAAATTATAAATCATGATCAAACATATTCGAAACAATGGCAAAAGTGACGTTTTCTCAGTTAATTTCAATTTCTAAAGTGGAAAACTATTTTATAGGACAAATTACACGAACATGTAGAACCCATCTAGTTTTTCTTTTTACCAGAACATGTTAATATTTATCAATAAATAAAACTAAGATTTCTTAATATTTTAAGGAAAAAATAATTTAGAAAATAATTATATTCGAGTAATAGTAAAGTAATAAAATAGTCATAAAAGCAGCACAACGACTATTGTTTTCTGTTCTTGTAATCTTTGTACGAAAATACACATGCAATTGCAACATTTATCTCTCTTATATTTTGCTCTTTTTCGTTTTTTCTTGCTTCCGTAAGAAAACAAATAATTTCCTTGGCAAATAAATGTATATTTATATATTAATTTTCCTTTATATGATTTAAACGTCCATTTGGTCCCATGTCGGTTTTTAACAGAAAAAGGTTGCTTGTTCTTTTATGTAATTTTCTTTATCGTTCTATTATTAATTAATTATATTAATAGCATTTCTAAGTTAAAAAAAATTATACTATTATTAGTTATATAATTAGCATTTCTAAGTTCAAAATATACTATTATGAATTAATAGCATTCTAAGTTCAAAATAATTATACTATTATAAATTATATTAATAGCATTTCGAAGTTTAAAATAATTACGGTGTAAGAAATTCTCTTACTCGTTTTTGCCTTTGGCAGAATGAAAGAGACACAGAAAAGCAACAAAGGCTCACCTTAAATCCAAGAATAATTTTATTTACAAAAGGGTAAAAAAGGAGTCCATATTGCAAAAGAGTGCCCTCTTCAGCTTCTGCCAAATGGCGGGTAGTTCATGCCTTGAAAGGCGAAGGTAGTTTTCTTTTTTGTTGAAGATGCTGGTAGAATCGGCCGCTCGTAGAAATGGTTGAGGGTTCTCAAAATCCTTCCAGACTGTCGATACGAACAACGCACTTTGCGATCGATGTTCATAAAATAATATGCCCCCCTGCGGGCAATGATAATGAAGTAATTAATCCGTAGAACATGTTAGCCTCCGCCTCCGGCTAGTATCCGCATTTAAATGAGCGGAGAAATAAATAGGTAGAACCCTGCCTTAATTTATTAGGCACGGAGCGAGATTACGCGTCTGCTTTGCTCGACACAAAATTGAATCTGTTATTTGAAACATAATATTCCCGCCACTTCTGAATCCTCCGCAGCAACTGAACAACGCAATACCATTGGTCGAAATAATCGCGTGATTGGAACGATCACGCGGTTATCGCCCTTGCATTCTGAAATTTCTAACAATACTATTGTGAATTAAAATAATAGCATTTCTAAATTACAAATAATTATACTATTATTAATTATATTAGGTGTATTTCTAAGTTCAAAATAATTATACTATTATGAATTATATTAATAGCATTTCTAAGTTCAAAATAATTATACAATTATGAATTATATTAATAGTATTTCGAAATTCAAAATAATTATACTATTGTGAATTATATTAACTGTATTTCTAAATTCAAAATAATTATACTATTACGAATTATATTAATAGTATTATTAAGTTCAAAATAATAATACTATTATGAATTATTCATTGTATTTCTAAGTTCAAAATAATTATACTATAATTAAATATATTGATAGTATTATTAAGTTCGAAATAATTATACTATTATAAATCATATTAATAGCATTTCTAAGTTCAAAAACATTATACTATCAATTATATTAATAAAATATCTAAATTCAAAACAATATTACTATTATGAATTATATTAATAGCATTTCTAAGTTCAAAATAATTACACTATTTTGAATTATATTAATAGTATTTCTATGTTCAAAATAGTATACTATTATGAATTATTAATTCTATTTCTAAGCTCAATATAATTATACTATAATTAAATATATTAATAGTATTATTAAGTTCAAAATAATTATACTATTATTAATTATATTAATGGTATTCCTAAGTTCAAAATACATTTTTTATTATATTAAGAGTTTTTCTAAGTTCAAAATAATTGTACTATTATTAATTATATTAAGGCATTTCTCAGTTCAAAATAATTTAACTATTATTAATTATATTAATAGAATTTTTCTAAGTTACAAAATAATTATACTATTTTGGATTATATTAATAGAATTTCTATGTTCAAAATATACTATTATGAATTATATTAATAGTATTCTATGTTCAAAATTATTATACGATTATGAATTATATTAATAGTATTTCTAAATTCAAAATAATTATACTATTTTGAATTATATTAACTGTATTTCTAAGTTCAAAATAATTATACTATCATTTATATTATTAGCATTTCTAAGTTCAAAATAATTATAATATTATAAATTATATTAACTGTATTTCTAAGTTCAAAATAGTTATACTATTATTAATTATATTTGCAGTATATCTAATTTCAAAATAATCATACTATTAATAATTATAGTAATAATATTTCTAGGTTCCAAACAATCATACTATTATTAATTATATTAATGGTATTCCTAAGTTCAAAATACATTATTTATTGTATTAATAGTATTCCTAAGTTCAAAATAATTGTACTATTTTTAATTATATTAATAGCATTTCTCAGTTCAAAATAAATATACTATTATGAATTATATTATTACAATTTCTAAGTTCAAAATAATTTATACTATCATGGATTATATTAATAGCATTTCTAATTTCAAATTGATTATACTATTATTAATTATATAAATAGTACTTCTCAGTTCAAAATAATTACACTATTATGGATTACATTTATAGCATTTCTAAGGTCAAAATATACTATCATGAATTAATAGTATTTCTATGATAAAAATAATTATACTATTATGTATTATATTAATATATTTCTTAGTTCAAAATAATTATACTATTATTAATTATGTATATAATATTTTTAAGTTGAAAAAATGGTGGATATGACTTCTTTTGGTCAGAAAAGGCAGAAAATGAACCCCGCCAATCAGGCGTTGGTTTTGCCATTAAGTCCAAGATGGCAAAGTCCTTATCGTCTTTTCCCAAAGGCATATCTGATCGTGTGGCAACTCTTTCCCTAGAGTTAGAAGGAAACACCAGGGTGACGCTAGTTAGTTGTTACGCCCCAACGTTAGCCATTTCAGATCAAGAGAAGGATGACTTCTACGATACCCTCCGTGATGTCCTCTCCAGAGTTCGACACCATGATAAACTCGTTCTTGCTGGCGATTTCAATGCTCGTGTTGGTAGTGACCATCTGTCGTAGACGGGTGTACTTGGTAAGCATGGCATAGGCAAGGTAAATGCAAATGGTTTACGACTTCTTACAATCTGTAGGGAGTGTGACCTCTGTATTACCAATACCATATTTCAACAACCTGTGCATCGGAGGACGACATGGATACTCAAAGGACTGGCATCTTATTGACTTCGTCATAACAAAGCGGAAGCACATGAGTGACTTCAAAATCACTCGCTCTTTCCACACTTCTTGCTGCC
>NC_136527.1:63892018-63899518 GCF_053919585.1 Euprymna scolopes | reverse complement strand
TACGTCTCTACACACAACACAAACAACCCAGAACTAATCACACAGCTAACAAAAAACCTTATCCTCCTCAATCAGAACGACAAACTAAACAACATACTTAAAACACAAAAATAATAAAAAGCAAACGCCGACCCAAAAACTTAAAACACATCCTAACTTCCTCAAAACTCGTCCCACATACTATAAAAGGAGTTACAAAATGCAACAAACCGCGATGTGGAGTATGTGACATAATAATAGAAGGTAACACATACACATTCAAAAACCCAGCACAAACATTCAAAATAAAAAAGGATCTAAATTGCACCTCCAGAAATGTAGTATATGCACTAAGATGCACAACATGCAACAAAACCTACATAGGCGCCACTAAAAATTTCAGCAATCGAGTGGCCTTACATAAGAGCAACATCAAAATTGCAGAAAACAGACACCTTTATGTTTCAAAACACGTACACACATGCAGTGGAAATGCCAATCTTCCAAAAAGACAATTATTTTTATTTACTTACACAGGAAAAAAAACTTCATCACCAGATTCACTCCTGAACTGAACAGAACCCAATACCATCACACAAAAACATGAAATGCAAGGTACACTCGCATGCACACCCACACATACACATATACACACCCACACATAAATCAGAACCGACACATTAAAACACACACACGTGCGCGCATACAACCACACACAGACATAACACCCCTATCTCTAATACAACACACTGAACAATACCAACCCTACTTAACCTCGAAACCAACAACACTAGGAGACATCTAGAACCATAGTATAATATCTGTTCCAACACCTCGCTCCCTCCTCAGTCAGGGGAGGAGAACCCCCTCATGACTGAAACGACTATCACCCCTTCTATCATCCCCCTCCCATACCTACACCCCTCCAATGCCCTCCTCTGGGGAACAAAATCTTCCCCACACTAGGAACCGATCCTGGGTCTGGCCATACCCACATGGGGAGACAAATAAATAGAAACATTAAAAAAATCCCCTATTTTAAATATACCCCTCTTTCTAAACAAACATAATATAAGACTAAAACGAAAAATCACAATACTAAGATACAAGAACCCAAAAAATAAATATCAAAATAGAATGAAACCACCCCTACCCTTACTTCAAAAGAGCCAGTCCCCCCTCTCCACACATTCACATTAGTAACGACCTCGGACCACAGCCGCCTTCCTAAGGAAGCAAATAACCCCAAAATACTATAAAACAATATACACATTCCCAAACCAATAAAAGCAAACACACATACGCACACACACGCACACACACACACACATAAACACACACGCACACACACGCACACACACACACAAGCGCACAAACACACACACACACACACACACCCTACCCCAACCTAAAGGAAAAGAAAAAAACATTAGCAGAAAGAGATAGCAACGCCTCCCTGGACAAGCCAAATAAAAAAGCAATAAAAATTCAGCATACCAATGTATAATAAACACTTACAAGCCTCCACCCATTGGAAAAACTTGAAACTAACTACGAAAATCGCCATTTTTACACATTTGAAAATAATTTCTGACGAGGACGCATCACAGACCGTCTGAAACGCGCGTAAACGATTTCAATGACTAAAAACATTATTACAATGATCCAAATATAATTCTCAATGAAAAACGAAGACACGGAATAATAAAATAATGTTAAAAAAATACACATTGTTGGTGACTACTCCCTTATTTAAATATACATCTTTCTTTCGTTGGAATTTATTAACCCATTTTATATAAATATACTTATATATATATATATATTGTTACGGGTGCGGTGGCTAATCACAACGCCGTAACACAGTATTTGCTATCGTAAGGAAGAGTAGGGACAAAGGTTTTGAGGGAGAGAGATAAAAATACAAGAAGCAGGTATTTTATATAAAAATAGGGAATTTATTAAAGACACAAAACATACCAAAACAAGATAGGCTGACAGAAATATTTATGAAAGTAATATTTAAACAGGACAAAAGGGGATGAACACAATATCAAAATATGAGGGAAAAAGGGTAACAAGAGGAAGGTAATTACAGTGGGGAAAACCAGGCAAAGCAATAATCTATTCTCGGAACTTAATATATAATATGATATTCAAGACGTTTGGTCAAATGATAAACAAAAATACTTTACCCTCCGTCGTATTAATAGGGATGACCAAGTTGGGTAGTAGGTGGATTCTGGTGATAGTGGGTTGAGGTTACAGTTCTTATGACGCCTTTGAACAAATCCGCCGGGGAGAAAGGCTGCCTGTGGAAGCTACTAGCTCACTCTTTCTCACTCCCGTTAGGCTGTTACTCCCAGCCTTTTATATTCATAAGGGAGTGTATATCTCTTAGACCTCTTTTTCTTTCCTTTCTTTTCTTCTTCTTCCTAACCTTTCCTAATTCTATTTTTAGGGATGGGGACAACCTGAATGACCCTAGGTTCTGTACCCAGTCCATTCAAGGTCAAAATTAATACTACGTCTCTTGTTACACTCCCCCCCTCAGAGTAAAAGTTTTGAGTTACAAATGAAAAACTTTTACAACAACAATAAAGGCAAAAATATATCAGTAGTTACATAGTTTTGAGTTACAAATGAAAAACTTTTACAACAACAACAAAAGCAAAAAATATATTAGTAGTTACGTACACATGATTTTAAGGCAATTAGTTCCAACAATATTCTGTAAAATAATAAGTCGGCAAAGGAGAACGCATTAGTAACATTATACTCTAGATAATGCGTCTGCAATAATATTGTTTTTTCCTTTAATGTGTTTGATGGTAATGTTGTATTCTTGTAGGAGAAGGCTCCATCTTGTCAGTCTCTGATTTTTGTTTTGCATCTTTGCAAGGAAAGTTAATGGATTATGGTCGGTAAAGACCAGAACAGGGTACATGGTGACGCTGAGATAGAAGTCGAAGTGTTGTAGTGTCGTCAATAATGATAAACATTCCTTTTCAATGGTTGAATAGTTCTTTTGGTGAGTGTTCAACTTTTTGGAGAAGTACCCAATTGTTCGGTCGATACCTTCATCATCCTCTTGGGTTAAGATACCACCCATTCCGACATCACTGGCATCAATTTCTAGTTTGAATTGTTTTGTAAAAACTGGTGTTGCGAGAGCTGGGCCCTCCATGAGTGTCGATTTTATTTTGTTGAAAGCCGCATCACAGGTCTCACTCCATTTGTATTTTACATCCTTTTTAAGGAGGTCCGTGAGAGGACCTGCTATAGATGAGAAATTTTTACAAAATTTCCGATAAAATCCTGCCATACCGAGAAATCTCATTAATTGTTTCTTGTTGGTTGGAATAGGATACTCGAGAATGGCATCCACATTTGCGGTGATGGGTTTAACTTGTCCTTGGCCCACAGTATGGCCTAAATAATTTAATTTTGCATGACAAAATTCACTTTTGTTTAAGTTCACAGACAGGTTTGCCTCTTCTAGCTTACGGAAGAGTTGCCTTATGATGTGTAAATGTTCGTTCCAAGTCATACTGTACACGATTACATCATCAATGTATACATCACATCCTTGAATATCTTGTAGAAGGGAATGCATCATCCTTTGAAATGTTGCTGGTGCGTTTTTCATTCCGAATGCCATAACCTTGTATTGGTATAGTCCATCGGGAGTCACGAATGCTGAAATTTCCTTAGCGTTATCGGTTAAAGGTATTTGCCAATAACCTTTCATCAAGTCGAATTTACTGACATATTTTGATTTGCCAACTTTGTCGATACAATCATCAATTCTGGGAATCGGGTATGAATCACTTTTGGTTACTGCATTCACTTTCCGGAAGTCGGTAACAAATCTGTAGGTGCCATCGCCTTTTGGTACAAGTATACAGGGAGAACTCCACTGACTGTTGCTTGGTTCAATAATATCATTTTCCAGCATATACTTAATCTCTACCCTCAACTGTTGAAGCTTGATGGGGTTGACTCTGTAAAAGTGTTGTTTGATGGGTTTTTCGTCTCCCACTATGACGTCGTGTGCTGCAAAGGTAGTTTTACTAGGGACATCAGGAAAAAGATCTTTGAAATCACTGACCAAACCACACATTTCCTTTTTATTCTCATTTGGCAAATGTTCAAATTTTTTATTTAAATTAGCTAGTATTTCCGAGTTTTTTTTAGATGACTACTCTGTCCCATTTCCTCCTCTCTGACAATTGTATTTTCATCGTTATTTAAAACATTTTCAGATGAGGTTATTTTTGTAATATTAGTTACTGTTGTAACTGGTTTACCCATATCTAACACATTTCTGTCAACGTATCCCTTTAGCATATTAATGTGACAAACTCTTCTCTTTTTTCTTCGATCTGGGGTGTGGATGATATAATTTACATCATTTATTTTTTTCTCTATTTCATATGGGCCAAAATATCTTGCTTGTAGGGGATTATGTGGGATGGGTAAAAATATTAAAACTTTGTCCCCACTTTCGAAGGTACGATTTTTACTATTTTTATCAAATATAGCCTTCATTCGTTTTTGGGAGTTTTTCAAATTTTCTTGCGCTATTTTCACGGCCCCGTGTAATTTCTCTTTAAAATTTGATACATAATCTAAGAGATGTAATTCATTTTTCTCCGTTAGCCATTTCTCTTTTAATAGCTTTAAAGGTCCCCTCACAGTATGTCCGAACACAAGTTCGAAGGGGCTAAATCCTAAAGAGTCTTGTACAGCTTCTCTAGCAGCAAATAAAACAAAATGGACGCTTTCGTCCCAATCTCTATTATATTGATAACAAAATTTTTTCATCATGGACTTCAGGGTTTGATGAAAACGTTCGAGAGCTCCCTGTGATTCGGGGTGATAAACACTGGATTTGTGTTGTTTAATATCCATCTCATTCATTATTTGTTGAAATAGACCAGACATAAAGTTTGTGCCTTGGTCTGATTGAATGGCTGAAGGAATTCCAACTAAACAGAAAAATTTAGTTAAAGCCTTTACTATAGTCTTAGCTTTAATATTTCTTAACGGAACAGCTTCTGGGAAACGAGTCGACGTACACATAATCGTCAGTAAATATTGGTTTCCCATTTTTGTTTTAGGGAGTGGCCCAACACAATCCACTAGTACTCTACTAAAGGGTTCTTCGAATGCTGGTATAGGTCTGAGTGGTGCGGGCGGAATCTTTTGATTAGGTTTTCCGACCATCTGGCATGTGTGACACGAGTTACAAAAATTTACCACATCACGCTTAAGTTTTGGCCAGTAAAAATGGTTTAGAATTTTTTCATAAGTTTTATTTATTCCTAAATGACCTGACATGGCGGTATCATGAGCTATTTTTAGTATTTCTTGTCTATAAACCTTTGGAACTACTATTTGACTTATTACCTTCCACTCCTCATCCACATTAGCATCTAGTGGGCGCCATTTTCTCATTAAAATTCCATCGTTCATAAAAAAACACTCCCTAACTTCTTTTGTTTCCGTTTTTGGTAAGGCGTTATTTTTGAGGAGGCAAATTTCTGGGTCGTTCCCTTGTTCACTTATAAATTGGTCCCTAGTTAATTCGTCCGTTTTATTTTCTTCTGGGAGATTTAATTTTATTTTTTTATTCGTATTATTCTGTTGTTCTAACAGGTGGGATATGAAAGTTTCGTCAAGTCGTAATTCATCGTTTGGTATCTCTAGGTGTTCCTTTTCTAGTCGTTGTTTTCTTGTGGTCGCTCTGGTAATAGCGCATTCCGGGTAAATGTCGATGCGTTCCTCCCCCACTGTTTTATGGTTTACTACTATCTTGTCACTGACAATGGGATCAGCTATTACTCTCCCTCCAGCTAAATCATTTTCTAGCAGCAGCGACACTCCCTGAATCGGTAATTTGGGTCGTACGCCCACGATAACTGGGCCAGTTATTAATTCCGATTTTAGGTTAATTTTGTGTAGGGGCGCTTTATTTTATTGTCATTCCTACCCCTTGTAATAATACAATATCTCCGGTGAAGGTAGATTTCGATAATGGAAGCACGCCTTCTAATATTAAAGTTTGCGACGCGCCAGTATCCCGCAATATTTTAATCGGCTTGGCTTCTTCAGGGTCGTTAATATACACATAACCCTGGGATAAAAATGGCTCATATCTTTTCATGTATGAGTTTTTTTCTTTCTCACTTCTCCCTAGCTTTGGGGAAGAAGACTGGTAAATACTATCGTTTCTCGTTTTGTGTGTAATAAAGGCATGTGGTTGAAACTTATTTTCTTCCCTTTTCCTTTTTAAGATCCGACACTCGGATATAAAGTGGTTATCTTTCTTGCAATAAGAGCAGAGTATTTTATTTTCTTTCGGAACGGGTGCGGGCGGAACCCTTTGATTATAATTTTTATTAAATACGTTAGGAACACGCGGCTCGGTTAACATTTTCTCTTCTGTACGAAGGTTTGACTGGTTTTTTGTTATTTTATTTCTTTCCCAACACCTGTGGGTTAAATTATATGTATCCGCCATTATAGCTGCCTCCTTAACGGTTTTAATTTCTCTTTCGTCAACTCGCATTTGAATTTCTTGTGGGGCGCATTGTTTAAATTCTTCGATGAGAATAAGTTGGCGTAAGCTATCATAGTCATTATTTACGTTTTTAGCTCTAACCCATCTATCGAAGAGGTCTTCTTTTTTCTCTGGCAAATTCTACATAAGTCTGCCGCTCAAATTTCCTATACTTCCGGAATTTCTGCCTATATGTTTCGGGTACTAACTCGTAAGCATTTAATATGGCGTTTTTTATTGTTTTATAATCCGCGGCATCTTCTAGACTAAGCGCAGAGTAAACCTCGGCGGCTCTTCCCACTAGCACGGTTTGTAATAAGGTTGGCCAGTACGAGTACGCATACGGCCAATTTAAGTTTGCTGCGATTTTTTCGAAATGAGGGAAATATTTGTCTACTGTTTTTTCACAAAACCTAGGCACTAGTCTAACATTTTGTGCTGCGTGAAACGATGAAGCATTAGACTGTTGACTTCCATTACCCTGTAATTTAAGTCTTTCCAGCTCTATTCTCTCTTGCATTTTTAGTTTTTCCTTCTCTAGTTCTAACTGTAGTTGTCTCTCCAGCTGTCTCTCCTGTATTTCTAATTTCTTTAGTTCCAAGGTGAGTTGCGTATTATTTTGTCCGTCTCCCTCGCTTACGGTAGCGGTTTCTAGAAGGTTCTTTTCTATTAATATTTTTTCTACGATACTTTTTATTTCGACCTTTTCCATATTCGGGTCTGTATCTATTTCGAAGAAATTCGCAATTTCTACTAATTCTGCTTTTCGTAGTTTCCTGACTTTTTCGCCCAGGTCGGCTAAACTTAAAAATTTCTCTACAGAAAAAGACATGATAATAGAAGAGCCCACTTAGTACGTCAAATAGTTATTATAATTTAATTTCTCTTTTTTCTAGTACTTTTGCGAGCGAAAGCCCTCCCAAATTATCTGCACAAATCCCGGACACGAGCCCCCA
>NC_136527.1:63852018-63887018 GCF_053919585.1 Euprymna scolopes | reverse complement strand
AATAATTCAAACATAATCACCATTTATAAATGTCACTCAATTAAATACAAAAAGTTCATAAGAGTTACTTCCCTTGTTTAAAAAGTTTTGTTCCCTTTTTTTTCTTCAAAATAATTACTCGATTTTTTTTCTCAAGGGTTTCATAAGAGCTATTCCCCCTTTTTAATTTTTTTTAGAAATTCAATTATAGTTCAAATTTTTGTTTCTCACAGAGTTTCGGTCATAATTCACAAGATTTTTTTCACTTTGTTAATAGCATAGCCATTTTTAATGGCATAGCCTTGCCATTAATTTACAGCCCTAATTAGTGTACTCAAGGGACCCGCTTTTTATTAGGCTAGGGGAATCTTTCTCACCTTAAGCGGTCGTAGTTGAAATTTCACCTTTTAATTCAAGTTTTCCTTGCAAGCATCTTGTAAGAATTTCTTTCAACTGAGGACTTTTTCTCACCTCAATAGACGGTCATTCAAGCTATCGTTGGGATTTTCTTTTGGCAGTTCTCAGCTTCAGCATCCTGCAAGAATATTTTATAAAACAGTGAGAAAAGAAAAGAAAGAAATCTTCGAGCCGTCTTCAGTTCCTTTGGATTTCAGCATCAGGGAGGTTCTCGGGATGCATTTCGATTTCGTCAGCACCAACAGTCGCATTTCTCAGAATCACTGGCGGATTTGAACCAGTCTCTCTCTTGCTACCTGTACAATTAGCCTCGAGATGCTCATCGCCTTGCTTCCTTCTTACATTCGTCCGTTTCATACACCATACAATCACCAACAACAGCACAATTATCCTTACTAGCGTGCTCACTCCCGCTTCTGTAATCACTACCTTATGAAGTCTATCCCTAGCTTCTGTAATCTCCAGGACATTTAATCGGGCCTGTAATTCACTCAAATCTATTCGTTTAACTCCTTCCAGAGCTTTTAGTAACCTGTCGGGTATGTAGCGGTGAACGATGGATCAGACGGTCCCAAAGGTCAGTGAGGTTATTCAATTTGTCATTCGCCCACTCTACCTCAGGTGCTTTTAACAAATACCGTTCCTCAACCTGATAATACGCAAGTAACACTATGCCCCTTCCCAAGGCTTCACATCCTCTGTCCAGTTCTACCATAATTAAAGTTGGACTCGCCTTGATTATCTTAGCAGCCGTGTTACCGCATACCTTGGACAATTCCATGTTCTGTTGGGTGGATACCAACCAGGTGCCTTCAGCTACTTTTATAGCCAATGGTAAAAAACCTTCACTTGCCACCTCAACCTTCCAGACGCGATTTATCACTCTTTCATCCCCCTGAAATAATCCCAACACACACAACTCATGATCTCCAGTGACATGCAATGGACTCGGCAAATTCAAATACCATTATTTTGTCTTTCCCTGCCTCTCGCTGATTCAACAGCATGAATCCATCTCTTGCCATATTAAACGCTACATATTCTGACTCCACTCTGTAACTGGCTACCAACCCTAACTTGGGTGTGTCCAGTGGATAGAGAACGGGTGGAGTAATAACTTGATAAACCTCGTATTTGGTTCCTCGATCCCAGAGGGGTACAGATACAAACACTAATGGTTTATCCTCCAAGAGTTTAATATTTGGGTATATTATTCTACTCCCCCAAATATCTCTTACATTCATTAACGCAGCTATGACTGACAGCGATCGATCTCCCCGACCGTCCTCCAGGCGGAGTGTTCATGAATGCTATTTGTTTCCTAACCACAAGCAGAGCGGACGTGGTGCTCAGGGCCACCGAGGGTCAACAATTTGCAATTCTACCACACCCGGGTCCACAGCTCCCTCCTTCTGCCACTCTACTATCAGACCATCTCTCCTGGTTTCTACAGATACACCAGCTTGATCACGCCCATCCCAGCACACAACTATTTACAAAAAGTCAAGTACCTTTTGCCACAGGCTGTTTAAACAACTAATTCAGTTTCAATAAAATTATTCCGCCATACCCTCATGGATGGTCAAATAAACAAAAAATATACAGGGGGCAAGATACGCCCCCCCCCCCGCAATTTATCGAATTCCTTTCAATATTTCAAAACACGTCCCTATAATACCCTTCTTCTCTCTCCGTGTGACACACTCGTGCAGACAATTCTAACATCTGTCTCCTTATGGACAGTTAATAAAAAAACTACAAGGAGGTATCCACACGCCCTCCGTGTCCTCCTAGGCGGCATGTCCTAATGGATCCATTATGAAATATTAGAACAATGTCAACGTCATTGTTCTAATATTCTATTTTTGAATAACAAATATATCTGATTTCCAAACAATAAAGCAAAATATATCTATTTTGACAATGAAATAAAATATATATCTATATCTTCTTCTTTGGGATATCCGCCATTGCCCGGGATCTATTAAAGCTTTCTTAGCATAGTCATCCGGCTCCCCAATGAGGGGCAAATCGCTTCCTCAGGTGGATCACGTTAGTGTTCATCACAGTAATTGGCTTGGATTCTCTACTTACACAGATGCAGTCAGTAGCATAATGCATAGCTTCTCTATATCTCATTCCCTATCACGGACGATTACTTTTCCGACAGGTTTCTCAGATCAACAAGCTCCACTACTCGATCTATTTCTGACCACAGTTTCCCATGATTGTGTAACGAATGCCCACAGCCCACTCGTGAATGCTGATTACGCTGTGATAATGGTAGAAATTGCCCTAAATTCTCAATCCAAAACTGAAGAACCATTGCTCAAAACGACGAGATATTATAAGAAGGCTGAGTGGGAAGCCACTAGGGATCTCGTCAGAGATGTCCCATGGGGAAACATCTTTTCTCTTCCGGCTAAACAGGGCACTAATGAGACAAATGAATGGTTCAAATTGGCAATTGAAGCATATGCTCCCATGCAGAAATTCTATAGCAAACCCCACTTTCCCCAATTGTTTACTTCTACTTGTACAGCTGCTATTGCCCAAAGGCAGCATGCATGCCACAGATTTAATCGACATAAGTCCAGTACAAACAGACAAACGTTTATAGAAGCTAGAAATAATTGTAAGAAAGAAATAGTGACAGCTAAGAGAGAATATATTAAAACCACCAGAAAATTCATCAAAGCACAAATGATTTCTGGAAGATCCACAACAGTGTAGTAAATAATGGTCAATCCCCCACTATCCAATAATCATGAATTTGTTTGCATGGTTTGCCAGTTGGTTTGCCTCTAATTCCCCATTGGACTCAGCAAACCACCCCTTCCCTGATTTTCCTTTGCAGATGCCACACTTGATGATCTGAAAATCACTCCCTCTCAATTACATGTTATCATATAAAACCTAGACAACTCAAAAGTATGGGGACCCGATCTCATCTCGGCGGTGCTATTAAAAAAATGCTCCACTGATGTTGCTCTAGTCCTCTTCAAACTATACAACAGATGCCTTAACGAATCTTGCTTTCCTGACTGCTGGAAAACTGCTTCTGTAGTACAAATTTACAAGAATTCTGACGAAAGAATTGACTGATTAAATTATCACCCCATTAGCCTCCTCCCGCTTTTCACCAAAACATTTGAGTTCATAACTAATCAAGCTCTAAACTTCTGACTGAACAATAATAAGGATTTAGTTCTATGGCAGATATCCTAACTGTAATCTCTGAATGTATATACCATTCACTGGACAAAGCAGGTGAGGATAGAGTGGTAGCCCTAGATATATTTAAGGCCTTTGACAGGGTATGGCACGATGGTCTTCTCAGAAAAATCAGATCTTATGGTATCACTGGATGAGTACTTATCATAATTAGATCTTTCTTAAATAAGTTGCCATCGACGGTCATACATCTAAACAATATGATATAAATGCGGGAGTATCTCAGGGGTTGATCCCTGGACCTTTATCATTCCTGATATTCATAAATGACCTCCCTGATAAAATTGTTTCTGAGATGGGTATATTTGCCGATGACACTATAATGCACAAGGGGAAACCAAATGAATACATATGTAAGGAAATGGCAGAAACACTAGAGAAGGATGACCTCTAATCTGTGGTTGAATGGGGACAACATTCAATGGTCACATTCAATACTGCCAAGACTAAGCTTGTTTCCTTCAATAATTACAAGAAACCTTCTCAACTACCAATAGCTATGGCTAAAGACACATTACCTGAATGGACTTCTTTCAAACTGCTTGACCTAACGTTCACAGGGAACATGAGTTGGAACAGATACATTGAGAGCATTGCCAAGGCTGCTGCAAAGAGGAAGCTACTTATACCTGAAAGTATCCTGTATCTCTACAATACTAAGATTCGCCCATGTATGGAGTATTGTTGTCACATTTGGGCTGGGGCATCTGCTACTAGTCTCTTGCTCCTGGACAGGGTCCTGAACTGTCATTTAAGCTTCAACCTCTGTACCATCGACGAAATGTTGCGTCCCTCTGTCTGTTCTACATTTTAATGGTGGATGCTTTGACGTGCTACAAGCCCTTGTACTCCCTTGACATAAATACCCCCGACAAACCCGACAAGCAGCAAAGTCCCACCCCTACACAGTAGAGATCCCTATATGTAAGAAAGCCTTCTAATCTAATAGTTTCTTCTCTAGAACTGCTAGACTTTGGAACTCCCATCCAAGTTCCTGCTTTCCCAACTGAACTAACATTCAGAAGTTCAAGTGTAATGTGAACAAATATCTCGCTGCTCAACTCCCTACATAGTATACCTGCAACTTATGTCCCCGATAGTAGCCCCCTACATAAACGTGGCACAAAAAAAAGAAAAACAATTGAAGCTGTGGTAATGTTGACTGGTTACTTACCAGTCTCCATAACTAAAAATTGTTTCTTTCAAAGAAGCAGAAATTTATTTAAGAACAAAAACATGGAATCCTATTCTAAGGAAATGAAAAGAAACTTCTTGTTTTTTTGTTTTTTTAATTATTGCAAACTTGGTGTCAATTATTTCACGTTTCACTGTAGCAAAAAATAAAGTAGAAAAATAATTTGTAATAAAATAAATTAAGTGCATGCAAAATAATGAGAAATAACAAATCACCATTTTGGATAGTTCTGTTAAGAGAAGCCAACAAACAAAAAAGTGACGAAGGCAAAATAAGTTACTCTTCTACCTACCTGGATAATTTTTGTTTTAATGTATTTTACTGTTTTTATCCAGTACAACAATGGCCACCACTTATAACATTTATAACCTTATAATGGAAAAGTTAAATGCGATATTCATTTGCAGCATAGCTGAAAACCTTTAAATGTTGTCATATTAAAGGAAATGCAAATTCGCCTACCTGACCATGCCCACTTTGGACATGTAGATCATTTGTGACGCTTTAACAGATTGACCTCGACCATTTGTTCCTTGTAGAGTTGTTTTTGACACCGATACAATCTGGCACACTCTGCAAAGCCACAGTGAATCTGATTACAGCTAGATTTTTCTGGCTAAATAGGAAGCACGGTATTACTGCCTGGACATGTTCCCGTGTATCCTGCCAAAAGACAAAGGTGCACAAGCATATCCGTGAACATTCACCACCCAATACACTTGGTTTAGCCATGTTCACATCGATCTGGTTGGACCATGGCCCATCAGTCAGGGATTTTCCATGGTGGCCTGAAGCCATTCCCCTAAAACAACATTTTGGTTGAATCCGTAGCGCGAGCACTTAGATCAGGCTGGATATCGCATTACGGACTTCCGACCACTATTATCACGGATAAGTGCACAGTTTGAATCCCACTTATTCTAGAAACTTTCCAGGATTCTAGGGATCCAATATATTTGTACCATAAGCTATCACCCTACTTCTGACAGGATGATAAACCACATCCATTACCAACTAAAAGCAGCACTATATGCTTATCCCGATCAGCAGCAATGGAGCAAATACATACCTGTTGTCCTCCTCAGCTGTCATGCTGCTATCAAAAAGGACCTGGGATACTCTCCAGCCGAACTTGTCTATGGAGTACCTTTATCATTGCCAGGTCAGATGCTGACTCTGGTAGATTCTATACAAACTGATTCAGGTCTGTATGTAAACATACTGCAAGCTTGTTTCAGTAATTGCCCTCACCAATGCACACGAGGGAACAGACCATAAGATTATCGGTTGCAAGGGACATTTCATCTTGGACTCACAAATTATTTTAGAAAGGGCGCCGTGAAAGCCCCCTAACTTCACCTTATACTGGCCCTTATCGCGTGCTTTCACATACTGATGAATTTTTCAGTTTAGATATCAGTGGTAAAAGAGAAACTGTCTCTATTGACAGAGTAAAAAAATCCTTTCTGAACACAAAATCACACGTGTCACACATTCCTCCTACTTACACACAGCATCAACATACACATACTGTGGAGAAAGAAGTGGCTTACCGTTAAAGTGGCTGCACGTTTGTGCCTGCAGAGCACAAATTGAGAATCAAGATGACGCCCGCATGTGGAAAAAAGTCTCGGGGAATCTCGGAGAATCTCGTACCCTGATTCCATAAATAACAAGGAAAGGAAAGCGGGAGGACAGACGATTTTTAGTCACTAAAGCGAACGGACGTGTGTAAAAGAAGAGGTAGAAGAAAAGAGTGTGGTGAATGAAACAAACAACGACTCGGTTGAAAGTAGAGTTGTAACGAACACAAGCTATTGCGGCATGACGTCAGGATTTGACCCCAAGCTAATTCCCCTGTTTGATGGCAGTAGCACTGATCACTCAGTGCAGGAATGGGTGGAAAAAGCAGAATTAATATGTCAGCTCAGTTGGGGGAACCGTATGGAATGCATTGTCCCAATGCGCCTCACTGGGGGAGCATATGCAGTATACCAGCAGTTGGATGATGAGAAGAAAACAGATTTTGCCAGCATCAAGCATGCCCTTTTTACAGCATTTGCGTTAGATCCAGTTACTGCATGGAAGGAATTCATGGCCCGAAAATTACATCCCGGGGAAACGGTGGATGTGTATCTGGCTGAGCTAAAAAAGCTATCGATCCTTTTCGGAGGGATGTCAGACAAAGGCTTTGTGTGCGCCTTTGTTGCAGGATTACCTAAGAGTGTGGAAGATCTGCTCTGTGCCTCATCCCAAGTGGACGAGATGGACATATCAGAAGTATTGGCGCGGGCACGAGCAATACTAAAGAAAAGCCCTAACACTATAGACCAAGTGGCAGCTGTACAACCATCACTGGTTGGATTGCAGGACCTGGGCGCAGCTACAACCTGCTATAAATGTGGAGGACCCAACCATTTGGCCCGTGATTGTCTTTCGTCACGGCAATCAACTCAGAAACTTGACGGGCTGTAGTGCTACAAGTGCAAAAAACGCGGACACCTGGCCCGCACCTGTCCAGGAAACGGACAAAGGGAAGAAGCTACAGCACCAGTCTTCTCCCCAAACCGTCATTGAGCAGGGCGCTACCCACTGTAAGCATACACATTAATGGAAGCGAGCGCCTTGCGCTTGTGGACACTGGGTGCACCCAGACTCTTGTAAGCAAGATATGCTGTGCCACTTGGAAAGCAGAGAGAATTCCGGTCCTAACTGTAGGCGGAGGTTCACTAGCCTCTTGTGGGGTGAGCATTATCCGTGCAAGCATCAACGACGGGCCTGCAGTAGCCGTGCGATCCCTAGTTGTGGAGGGAGAGCTTCTCGAGTACGACCTACTCCTGGGTATGGACTTGATTACACAACTGGGTGGAATTACTGTAGACAGAACCGGCAAGGTACAGTTCTCCCGATGTGAGGAACATGTTTGTGCTGCCATAACTCTCGACGAGCCTGACTTTCATGCAGAGTATGATAGAAACACCAATGCATGGACGGCGTCTTGGAAGTGGTCAAACGATCAGCCACCAATATCCTTGCGGAACCGGTTATCGGAATATCCCACACCCATGTGGTTAAGTGAACAGTATGAAGAAGAACTGCAAACGTGGATCGACAATGGCTGGCTTCTTCCATACCCAGAGGATGAGCTTGGCCCCCCGCGAGGGCTGATTTCCTTGATGGCCGTTGTACAAGAGACCACACAAAAGGTCTGCCCCGTCCTAGACTACCGTAAGCTCAATGAGCATGTCGACCCATATACAGCAAGGGCTGATGTGTGTGCACTCAAATTAAGGGAGTGGCGACAACAGGGATCGAACGTAGCAACTCTGGACCTATGCAGGGTCTATCTGCAAATACGCATTGAGAAGAAATTGTGGCCATTTCAGACTGTGGAAATTGGAGGAACCTGATATTGTCTAACCAAGCTAGGGTTCGGTCTAAATGTTGCACCAGGCATTATGACAGCAATCATGCATGCTATCTAGCAGCAAGATGAGGCAGTGCAACAGGCAACATCCTCATACATCGATGATATATTCGTCAATGAGAGCCTCATGTCAGCGCAATCGGTTAGAATGCACTTTGAGAGCTTTGGACTGACATGTAAGGAACCAGAGCGTCTGTGTGATGGAGCAAAAGTTCTCGGCCTGCACGTGCGCAATAGCAAGGAGGGACTTTGCTGGAGAAGAGGAAGTCGCGTCCCCAAGGTCCCATCAAACATCACTCGACGAACAGTGTTTTCGCTATTTGGAAAGATGGTAGGCCATTTCCCTGTGTGCGGTTGGCTCAGGCTGGCCATGGCTGCCATAAAAAGACATGCAACAACCATGTCATCGGGATGCAGTACACGATGTCACCCTAAGGAGCATGCTGACAGAGACTGTGTCCAGGGTGACCAGTGATGACCCCATTCAGGGAAAGTGGTGCATCAGCGGGAATGAGTTCACGGTCTGGGTGGATGCTAGTTCACCGGCCCTTGGAGTTGCCCTTGCAGTTAATGATTCCATTATTGAAGATGCCTGTTGGCTTCGGCCATAGAATGATTCGAGGCACATAAACCTGGCCGAACTTGATACCACATTGAAGGGCGTTAACTTGGCGCTTCAATGGCAAGCCAAGGTTCTACATATCATGACTGACTCGGCATGCACTCATCGGTGGATAACCGATGCATTAAGTGGAAGAGCACGGCTGACGACACGAGCATCGAGTGAGATGTTAATTCAAAGATGGCTTGCCACCTTGGTCGACACCATCACAGAGTACGACCTGACCGTGGACGTAGTGTTGATCAGGTCTGCGCTCAACAGAGCAGATGCTCTGACAAGAGTCTCTCAACGATGGCTTCTGGCTGGTGCTCGGAGAGATTCTGATAATCTGCAAAACACATGTGTAGCAGTTGTGTGTAATGTGGATGCAGCACGCATCATGGACATTCATCGACAGTGTGGACATCCTGGCATCAAGCGGACACTGTACTTTGTCAAGATGATTGATCCAGGAGTAGAAAAAAAAGATATCTGAAGAGTGGTGGAAAGTTACGAGGCCTGCCAATCCATCGACCCAGCTCCAGCACGATGGAAGAAAGGGGAGTTGGGAGTGAGTGGTAAGTGGCAGAGAGTGGGCATGGACATCACACACTATGGTGGCAACCACTTCCTTACCCTCATCGATTGTGGGCCTACACGTTTCGCAGTCTGGAGACTCCTCGGGCGCCAGGACTCTCGCAACATTATTCGCCAGCTGTCATCCGTGTTCTGTGAAAGAGGTGTGCCCGATGAAGTGCTGACGGACAATGACCCAGCCTTGTGCAGCCATCAGATGAGGCAGTTCTTACAAGAATGGGGCGTGCAGCTGCGGCTTAGATGTGTTATGTCACATTAGGGACCTACAGCCGGTCACACGTACCACCTCCAGTGGACGATGAGAGTGACTCTGACTCTGAGATGTGTGGGCCATTGCTTTGGTTTGCACCATCCCTATCAAGCAGTGACTCTGATATCAGTAGCCTCCACGGAGATGAAGCCTTCCCCGACCATCAGGCGGTGGATGAGAGCGCACGCACAGATGAGAGCAGCACGGTCCCCCTTCGCAGAAGCACTCGACGGCGGCAATCACCACCCCCTGCTGTCTCTGTGATCATGAGATCAGGGGGGAGTGTGAAGAAAGAAGTGGCTTACCGTTAAAGCTGTGTGTTTGTGCCTGCAGTGCACAAATTGAGAATCAAGATGGCGCCCGTATGCTTTTATGTGGAAAAAAGTCTCGGGGAATCTCGGAGAATCTCGTACCCCGATTCCATAAATAACGAGGAAAGGAAAGTGGGAGGACAGACGATTTTTAGTCACTAAAGCGAACGGACGTGTGTAAAAGAAGAGGTAGAAGAAAAGAGTGTGGTGAACGAAACAAACAACGACTTGGTTGAAAGTAGAGTTGTAACGAACACAACATGTCATAGCCAAGGGGTTTTTCTGGCATCACCAGAACATCAACTTTGGCTGTGTCACCCTTCTCAGTACAGATCGTGACTGTCCCTTCACCACAACATGCTCGGAATAAACCATTGGTCGTCATAATACCGATTGATTGCTCCCGCCACATCTGACAGTAATGTGCGTTGTAACGAACACACATACACCTGAAGTAAATACGCGATCCAAAGACAGTTAAGTCATATCCATACGTCGTCGTGGTCATAGAGTATATTGGCCAAAGAAATGATGTAAAACTGTATAATATGCCTTTGTCAAATTTCTGCTTGCATTTTAAAAGCAAACAAAGAACAGAACTTTTCACAAGAAAGCAATTTGTCTTCCATAAATAAAATAACACTTTTTTTTACCAGCAAGAAAACCAGCTTTTCACAGAAAAGCAAGAACATTTTTTCTCATGAAAAAAAGATTTGTACCATTCCTGTTCTTTACAACTGCTACTTTTCTTCTCTGTTGGCTTTCCACCTAAGCAAGGGGTGATGTAGCAGTCACAAAGACCTATTTTTTTTTTTTGTGAATCAATCCCCCACCCTCTGAGCTGTTCAGCCACACACTGACCAATCAGCTAACAGGGCGCATCAGTCCTCTAAAGAACTACTTTTCGGAACAACACAGAATGATCAGTCAGGACTGGACCTTCAGCCAATCAACAGCTCTCATCCCTTGTCCACTGGACGCCCCTATCCAGGCACAGGAAACAACTGCTATTAATTGGGGACGACACAAGAAATATACCCCCTTTGTTTTCTATCTAAAATTTATACGGTCAATTGGTACAATCATCGGTCGCTCCCCTTTGCAGCAGGCCATGTCTCCCTAAACAGTAAGACTTTCTCTTAAGAAAGTCTTACTGTTCCACATTCGTTAGTTTGAAAATATTTAGCCACCAAGTCATTGTCAACGCATGTCTATTTTTTTCTTTCTGACGATTTTCTCGATTTTGAGAGCACATACACACACACACACACACACACACACACACACACACAAACACACACACACACACAAACACACAAACACACAAAGACAAACACACAAAAACACACACACAAACACACACACACAAACACACGCACACACAAACACACACACACAAACACACGCACACACAAACACATGCACACACAAACACACGCACACACAAACACACGCACACACAAACACACGCACACACAAACACACGCACGCACACACACACACAAACACACACACACACAAACACACACGCACACACAAACACACGCACACACAAACACACACACACACGCACACACAAACACACGCACACACAAACACACGCACACATGAAAACACACACAAACACACAAACACACGCACACACAAACACGCGCACACACAAACACACACAAACACACGCACACACAAACACACGCACACACACATAAACACACATAAACACACAGTAACCGTTCTATATTCCGGCAATACTTTATATCGAAACCTTCTTATCATGACAGTTACTCAGTTTTATTCCATTTTCGACCAAAACAATTTTTTTAGTTTACCCACACATCGGCATTCACCTTTAATTTGTCGACTTCTGAAAGTTTTCGGGTACACTGCGAACGAATATCGCATTTATTTTTGCGCAAACAAGTAGTTATCCATATTTGGAGACATTTAGCATCAAACGTAATCACTATTGTTTTTGCTAGCCATTTAGGAAACAAACATGCGCGAGCCTTTTCTAGTCTCACACAAAAACACGCGTTCACATCTCAAGCTATATTGCTTGTCATATACATACGCGCACACAAACATATGCGCGCACGTCCACACACGTACATATATTCACATTCGCGTATATACACATCACGTCAACACTAACAAAATTTTCCTTCCAAACGAACAATTCACTTCACTTCCAAGCAACTCGTTGCACATGTCAGCACACAAATAAAACCAAACAAACAAATGTCAGCCTAAAAAAAGAGTAAACGCCTTTTCTACGCATAAGTAAATACTTTTTTTTTATGAACACACTCCGCTTTTGGAAGTTTTTTTTAAACAACCACACCCACAGCAAAAAAAAAAACAGGATGAAAAGTCAATTGCCGAAAACATTATTTACAAAACAAAAAATATATATATATATACACTGCATATTTTTTTTTCTGGGAAGGGAGTATTGCACGAGCCTTTTCTAGTCTCACACAAAAACACGCATTCACTTCTCAAGCTATATTACTTGTCATACACATACACGCACACACACAACATAAGCGCGCACGTCCACACACGTACATATATTCACATCCGCGTATATACACTCACATTCACATGTATACACACATACGCTAACATACACACATGTACTCACATATGTGCACACATACGCCCACATGGACAACGTCACTTCCCCTTTCAAAGGAAATACACACATGCGCAAAAGACCACTGGAAATAACTATAAAAGCAAGAGCAATAAGCAGCTTCTTTCTTTTCGGACACGTTTCCGAGCTGAACAGTTTGACGAACCAGCCGCCTCCCTTTCGGTAGGCTCGCACCCATGCACCTCACGCCACTTGCTACCATGTGGGGCAAAAAGCTAACAAACAATACGTACACCTTATACGCTTCCTCTCTCCATGAACTGGATTGACATTCTCACTCTTTCTCTCTCTATATATACAACTTGTGCCTGAGAATACCTTCGCGTAGCTGACTGCAAACATGGCGCACAGCCTTACGATGTCAACCCTCTATCTTTGTGTTTGCCTAGACGCTGGACCATCATTCCCATTTCCACTACATTACTCACATCTCTTCCCACACGTGAACAAACGATAGTGACCCGAACGTGAGATGAACACACATTTCCTTTTCTTTCTACACCACCAGTCCCGCAACAAACGATGGTTACATCCGAACACGGGCATGAACATGTGTTACACCTAAAACATTCATTTTTCAACAGTAAATAAACGACACGTTTATCTATTCCAGCAATTGAGTCTTTATTTCCTTCATTCCATTCGTTTCATTATTTTCTTTTGTAACGGGAGTAGGATATATATATATATCCTAGTTCTTTACAAACGTCAAGAAGAGCCAAACGGAGCCAAAAGGGGCAAAGCATGATCCAAAAAACATTTTTCGGCCGAAATGACCCCCCCCCACTCACCCTTCCGGATATTTTTCCACTTTCCGATATCAAAACGGAAATCTTTTTTTCACTTTCTTAATTATATTCAGTTTTTTCACTTTCTTACTGAAATGCGCGCACGCGCATAGTCACTTGACATTTTCCCAAGGTGTATGAATACATGGCGGACATTTTAAATGATAAGAAATATTTTTAATAAAATAAAAACTTTTCACCTCATTTAATAGTAAAAATAAAAATATTGCTGTCAGTAAGTTTTCACAAACGGTTTACAAAAGCATATTTTATGTTTTTTGTTCTTTTTTTGGCAGAGGCCGCCACAAAACACCCGTTCCTGCCCCTCCACTGCCTCCTCCAAACGTAAACACGATATTTCTGGGAAATGTTTAACGGTATTCTACTCGGTAAATGTCGGTGCGTTATGTATGGAAAAATGGTTAATTATACTGCAGAAGCACTTGTTAAACTACACAATTACTACAATTGAATACCCCTTCCCCCAACAAAGAATGAAAAACATAAAATATGCTTTTGTAAACCGCTCGTGAAAACTTTTTTTTTTCAGATCAAGTAAAAGGGGTTAACACCATGCAATAATTTTGTGATAGATTCGATTATCAGATTTATGTGCCAGCAACATCGATTACACCTAATAATATGTTCTGTGTAGCACCGAAAAATAATATTTACCTTTTAATTTATTTTAATAAATATTACTCTGAATACTGTTTTTAATTTGTGGTCTTGTCTTTACATTCTTTCCTTTCGCTCAAGATTTCTCGTAATTTACCCCTTCCCCCTTCTAATAAACCTTACATTAAGCTACATGTGGCATATTTAGCCTTTTTTGTGGCGCTTTTTTCGTTATTGGAAAACAAAATGGCCGCCATTAAAAATGATAGGGATTAGGTTGGATACTGAATGTCTTCAAATACGGATTACTGCATGTTTGCACAAAAATAAATGCAATATTCGTTCTCAGCGTATCCGAAAACCTATAAAGTTGACAAATTAAGGTGAAGGACAGAGAATAAACATTACTTGGAGATTCAGAAGTATAGGTGACTCCTGTAGAGATGGGATCGAACCCAAGATGCCCAGTTACAAGACCGGAGTAGTTTTAGCGTCACACTCCCATAAAAGTAAACGCCTGCTTGTATGAGAGGTGAGAGCAGGCTACTTAAAAAGACATTCACGGCAACGAGTATACTTTCAAATATACGTCATCTTGCCAACACTTTCCATGGGGTCACCGATATAGGAAACCTGCCACAAACAACGTTGGAATATGGACGAATAAACACAACAGACATTACTTCAACGGATTCTCGAGCTACGGCAAGAGAACATCACCCTGCTAAGAGACAGAAGACAGTCCAGCAAGCCATTTAGAATGAGACCCGACAGACCTACCATAGAATGGAACTCAAGTAATGGTGACTGATCGATATTCATTGACTTCTGGAATAGATACAAGGAGATGTGCGGGTTGACCGAGCCAACAGCGTTAAGAAACGAGCTGAGAACGGCCTGTTCCCCAGAAGTAAACAGGCTGTTGTTCGACATGGAAATACTGAACTCAATCACAGAAGAATTTGGGCGAATCTCCATAGGACTACCAGCTGGCCTCTATACTCACCAGATTGATGTGATTGCAAATACTGGGAGCAAACCAGAAATCCAAAAAATTCTTAAGCTTCCGGACAGATATCTAGTACCGACCAGTCACCGAATTCTTTGAATCACAGAAAACCTACTAAACATAAAAGGCGTGATATTTGCTAACATCAGAGTAGGATCGTAGGAAAAATGTCAGATTATATATGTATCAAAAAAATACAGATTTCTGCCTGTCTAAGTCCACCCTAAAAGACCTTGATCTGGTACCAGAGAACATTCCAGCCCTAACTTCACAGCAGAACATGGAATCTAGTGATGGCAGAAAGGCACCATGTTGGTGCCCACAAAGAACTAATATCCCACCTAAGCCAGACAATATCCTTTTGCCTCGATGGAAGAAAACAGACCCTGATTGGAACAATGGATGAAGGAGCATTTTGAGTCCAGTGCATTCAATGTATGCCCACATGAACGGCTGAAGGTGATGAAAGGAAAACCCATGGACATCACGTTCATTCCAGGGGCCAAACCCTCAGCTGTCCACACCCCAATCCCAGTCTCACACCATTGGAAGAAAAGAGTCAAGGAGAACTATCATAGCCTAATCCTCTCCCCATCGGCAAGAGATGTAACTACTTTCATCACAGAATGAGGTAGATATCATTATCTTCGGGCACCACAAGGATTTCAAGCATCAAGAGACACATATACACACAGGTTCGACAATATCACTGTAGATATGCCCAAGAAAACAAGATGTATAGATGACACGATACTATGGAACGACTCTATTTTTCATCATTTTGGCTTACTACGGCGATACATACGAGGGGCGTGCAATAAACAATTCCCCTGATCCATTTCCCATAGCAGGAGGGCAACGAAACTTAGCACAGTTATTAGTCTTTCTCTATATAGGAACCACCCAGAGTTATGCATTTCTCTCATCGTTTGATGCAGCTCTGGAGACCGTTTTTGTAGAACACCCCAGGTTGGTCCTCCAATCACGACGTGACTTCATAAATCACAGACTGGAGCATTGAGCTGCAGGAGGAGGATACCTTTGCTGATCTTGCCCCGCCTCTTGATTTTGATAGCTTCCCTTTATTTCCTCAAAAGTGAAGTATAATAGGCTCCTGTAATAGTGGTGCCCTTTGCCAGGAAATCTGTCATCACTGCTCCGTTCTGGTCCCAGAAAACTGTGAGCATGACCTTGCCAGCAGAGGACTGCACCCTTGCCTTCTTTGAAGGTGGTGAGTCCAAGTGCTTCCACTGCATTGACTGGGCTTTGGTCTCTGGATCATAGTGATGGACCCAGGTTTCATCCTGTGTAATCAGTCTTTTGAAAAATTTTGACTACTCTTCTTGGCATATCTCCAAATTCATCTTCGAGCACTCAACATGTTCTCGCTTCTCAAATGATGTGAGCAACCTGGGAATCCATCTGGCAGACACCTTATGCATATGCAAATGGTCATGAATGATAGTTTCTACAGACTCTGTACTAATCTTGACATCTTGGGCTATTTGGCGAATAGTAATGCACCGATCTTCCAAAATGGCAGCTTCAATTTGACGGACAGATGCCTCATCAATGGCAGAAGGGGGCGACCAGGTCTGGGAGCTGTTTCCACAGAGTTCCGGCCATGTTTGAATTCACGATGCCAGCGTTTTACAAGGTCATATGATGGGGCATTATCACCATAAGTTTCTTTCATTTCATCAAAAGTCTCCTGTGGTGTGCGTCCTTTCAAATACAAAAACCGGATCACTGCTCAACATTGAACAGGCTCCATTTCACACCTGACTCAGTTCAAACACCTGTAAAACAGAAACCACAATTAGTTCAGAGCTGTAATTTGCCACATAACCCGTGGAGATATAAATCATTGCACATGCAAAATTTCAGCCAGATCAGACAATTGGAAGTGGGTCAGGGGCATTACTTATTGCACGCCCCTCATAAATAACTACAGCAAAAATGATATCGTATAACCCCCCCCTTCTTCCGAAATTTCACTTCACAGAAAAAGAGGTGGAATTTGCTGGGTTCTTGATAACGGAAGATGGGATAAAACCCACCAAAAAAATGATTGAAGCATACAGAATTTTCCGACACCAAAAAATATAACTGACATAAGATCCTAGTTTGGAATGGTAAACCAGGTAGCCTACACTTTTTCTCAGTTTTAAGTAATGGCCCCGTTCCAGGAGCTGCTGAAGACAAAAAATCAAAAGTTCTGCTGGGACAGCACACATCAAATCTTCGAAGAGTCGAAAAGAAGGATTACAGAAGAGATTGAGAACGGTGTAAGAACCTTCGAAGTGAACAGACCAAGGAGAATTTCTCTTGACATATCAAAAGCCTTTGACAAGGTATGGCATAAGGGTCTACTTCACAAGATTTCCAGCTACGGTATAACTGGAAATATTTTCTCAATCATTAAATCATTTCTCTCTGATAGGCTCATAAGAGTAGTGGTCGATGGACAAAAATCAGAGGCCTGCAGTATTAATGCTGGAATCCCTCAGGGTTCAATCCTGGGCCCAACTCTCTTTCTGATCTACATCAATGACCTCCCTAAACACATACTTAAATCATTCGTTGACATCTATGCTGATGACACGACCATCTATGGCAACACATCAAAGGCTGTAAATGACAAAGTTCTCTCTGATTCTCTCTCTGATCTCGAGCGCGTGGTTCAGTGGGGGAAGATGTGGCTGGTTACCTTTAATGCATCTAAAACCAAACTCCTATCCTTACATCATCAACGCTCTGATCCCCATCTGGCATCAATTGGGATGGATGGCTCTCGTCTGGGAGAGGCCCCGTGTTTTGACAAGCTTCTGGGTTTGATCTTTACTCCTAATCTGAAATGGAACACGTACATCAGGTCTGTTGCCAAGGTCGCTGGAAAGATGGTGGGATCCTTCTACCGCTCCAGAAAATATCTCACTACTGATGCAATTCTCTATCTATATAAAAGCCAAGTACGTCCAAGGATGGAATACTGTTACCATATCATATCAGGAGCTGCTAAAAACAGCCTATCCTGCCTTGACAAAGTACAAAATAGACTTTGTGGCTTAGTGGGGGATGCCCTTTTCTCTACCCTGCAACCTCTCTCCCACACAAGAGATGTTGCGAGCCTATCCTTTTTTTTATCGTTATTTCCATGGCAGGTGCTCGTCTGAACTCCAATCTCTGGTCTGGTCCCCCCCTCGCCAATCTTTCACGAAAAACACCCGTCTAGCCGAATCCACTGTGAAAAATTTCCCCCACTCTTTATCTGTGCCTAAATTAAAACGTGGATTCCATGAACAAAGCTTCTTTCTTAGAACTGCACACCTGTGGAACTCTGTCCCGTCTGCCTGCTTCCCACCTGACTACAACTTGGGTGTGTTCAAGTCCAACGTTAACAAATTCCTAATAAACCGCCCCCTTAAGTAAACACTTCATCAAATCTCCACACTAACGTAATGTACTTGCAATAACCCTTATCCCTGAGTGGCTTCCGGGCCTTGATAAGTGGTGATCACTGTGTAAAAAAAATAAAAAAAAAGAAAAGAAAAAGACCAACTTGTTTGTTGACGGACTTCAGTAGGACAGGCTTGGAGTATTTTCTTTTCCAGAAGAACTGCAACTCTGCCACCGAAGCTGGACCAAAGCTACCACGGGGTAGCTACCAGTGGTGAGGACAACTGGAGATTAATCCTGGCTGGCTCCCGATTTACTAATGACACAGAGTTCCAATACACACCAGTTGAAGGAGAGGCATTGGCATCAGTCTACAGACTGGAAGCATGTTGCATGTTCGTTTTGGGGTGCCTAAAGCTGTTAGTCACTGTGGACCATAAGCCCTTGGTGAAGATCTTCTCGGACAAAGCTCTGGAGAACCTAAGACTGTTCAACTTAAAAGAACGGTCCTTGATGTAAAACATTTGAATAAAGCATCTCCTCGGCAAACTTAATGCGGCACCAGACTATACATCAAGAGACCCAGTAACGTTAAACCAGGAGGAGCAAACGAAAAGGACATTGCACAAACCATGAATAGTGCCATAAGAGCGTCATTTAACTCCACCTATGAGCAGGATCCCAAATTAAACGCAATAACATGGGACAGGGTTGTGGCTGCAGCTTTTACTGACGAGGAATGCCGTTCTCTCGCTGAATTCATAGAAAATGGTTTCCCTAAATTCTGGAGACAATTTGCTGGTTTTGGCATATGAAAGAGGAGTTATATTGCTTGGAAGGGGTGATGATAATAGAAAATAAAATCCTTATACCAGAAAACTATGTGCTAAGGTACTGGAATCGCTCCATTCGGTGCATCAGGGTCAATGGAATCTTGGCAAATGCTAGACAACAGCTGTTTTGGCCAGGACTGGACGCGAGCATTCGGCAGACCCAGGTCCAGTGCAAAGTATGCAACTTAATAGCTCTGTCTAAATCTAGGGAACCCTTAATGCCACCCTCCAACCCCGAGTTTCCATTTCAGAAGACGGTGATGGACTTTTTCGATTTACGAGGGAAAAACTACCTAGTATATGCAGATAGATACACCGGATGGGTAGAAGTCACTCTGATGTCGTCTGGGAATGCCAAAACAACATGTGATGCCCTACAAAACTGGTTCTGTACATACAGTGTCCCAGAGGAACTGTCAACCGATGGTGGATCACTGTTTGATTCCAGTGAATATAACTGGTTCCTAGATAATTGGGGCATAAGGAAACGAACATCATCGGCATATTACCCCCAAAGCAACGGGAGAGCAGAATTGGTCGTTAAAACAGCTAAAAGGATCCTTATTGATAGCACGAACAGTTGCGGTCGACTATGCCATGACCGGGCAGCTAGGTCCCCACTAACTCATCGCAACAACTTGGTACAAGACCTACATATGTCTCCAGCGATAATGCTCTATGGTCACATGATAAAAGACCATTACCCAGTGCTTCAGGACCGATATCGAATCCATAAACGCTGGAGAGAAATCAGTCGTTATAGGGAAACAGCGATGGCAAAAAAACACTTACGGAATGAAAGCGAATACAACCTAAAATGTCACCCACTTCAGGAATTGAAAACAGGGAAAACGGTGCAAGTTCAAAACCAAGTTGGTCCACACCCACACCGATGGGCAAAGACGGGAAGCGTGGTAGAAACACTGGGTAACCGGCAGTATAATGTACGCATTGATGGGAGTAACTGGGTAACCCGTTGCAATTGTAGATTCTTCCAAAGAATAAACCCCGTGGTAGATACCCCTTTTCACTCGATACCTTAGAAGCCCCCAGGAATGTTGGATACCATAGACAACCTAACAGGGCCCTAAATACCGGGCGAATGGCCCACCATGAATACGGATCAACACTAGCCTGAAACATCTGACATTCTGCCAGAACAGATGGAGGTGGATGACACAGCATCCCCTGGGATGATGGAGGTTGAGGAAGACCAACAGAAGGATGACGCGCCCACCCAAGAACCTATCCCCAAAGACATGGGGCATTGGAGCACGTCGCACAACTATTCCAGAGCCTCAAAACACGAGTATCTTGTGGCCCCGGAAGGGGGAGGCCGTGTAGAGGTGAAATCGAACCCAAGACGCCCAGTTATAAGACTGGGGTGTTCTTGGCGTCACATCCCCATAGAAGTAGACTCGTCTGCTTGCATGAGAGGCGCGAGTGGGCTACGTCAACAAGACATTCACGGCAACGTGTCTGCTTTCAAATATATGTTGTCTTGTCAACACTTTACAACTCCAAGTTCGATCGTAGAGCTCTGATGTGAAAATGTTTCGCTTATCAAACCGGACTTTCTGATTTAGTTTAAAATAAATAAGCAAGATGAACATGAAAGAAAATATGTGAAACTGTGGAACACATTTTTAAAAGAATATTTTTTACAGATTTATTTTTAACTAATTCAGGAATTCTGGATTACATTTGACATCCGGTACGGTCGCACTTAGAGTCGCCTATGCTTCTGAATCGCCATCAACTATTATAAAAAAAAAAGGGTACTTCTACACTTTATCGCCGAAACTGGAGACGACATTTTATTTCACGCACCTGCTGTAAAAATCAAAGGGATAAATCAGTATTTTAAACTATGGCCGAAGTTAGAAATAAAAAAAAACAATCTATTTCCTCGTTTAAAAAAGGAAAAACAATAATAAATAAATAAAAAAAATCGGTGTCGCTTTTCGGTTGCATTTAAATTAATTTGTTGTTGACTCTTCAAAGTTGCTTTAATTAAAAAAAAAATGTTTAAAATTATTTATTTGTTCGAAATTATGAATATGTCATTTTCATTTTCTGTTTTTAATATATATATATATATATATATATATATATATATATATATATATATATATATATATATATACGTTTCATGAAAAACTTTTCCGTTTCCGTTAATTAAATCGAAACATTTCCAATTAAACAATTATGGATATATGTTCTCTTTCACTTTTTTTATTTACTTTTTTATAGTTTTTTTTCCTGAAGTTTAATGTTTTTGTTATTCATTTCAGCTTCGGCCAAAGTTTAAAATACTGATTTCTCCCTTGGATTTTTACGGCAGGTGCGTGAAATAAAATGGGGTCTCCAGTTTCGGCGATAAAGTGTAGAAGTACAGGTTTTTTTTTTGTTGTTTTTTTTTTTTGCTCCTACACTTTATTGCCGAAATTGGAGACGCCATTTTATTTCACGCACCTGCTGTCCAAATCCAGGGGAGAAATCATTATATTATAAACTATGGCCGAAGCATGAAATAAATAACAAAAAAATTCAACCGGAGAACGATTGCTTCTGGAAAGGGAAAGAATAAATTTACCTAAAATTAACAACCCACTTCCCCCTTAAAAAAGAAAAAAACAATCATTTAAATTAATTTGTTGTTGACCCTTCAAAGTTGCTTTAATTAAAAAAATATATATAAAATTATTTATTTGTTCGAAAAAATAAATAAATAAATAAATAAATAAACTATCATTGCAAAATTGTTTTATTAAAATTATATTTTCTTACGCAAACTTTTCAATAAATGTTTTTCCAATTATATTTTGATAAATTTTTATACAATAAATGTTTTGGTTTTCAAATAGCTCGCCCAGTTAAACCATGTTATCTCCAATTTCTGTTTTTTTTTTTTGTTGTTTTTTTTATATAATAAAACAAAAGTTCCATCAAAAACTTTAAATTAAATCGAAACATTTCCAATTAAACATTTACGGATATATGTTCTCTTTCACTTTATTATTTTTTTTTTTCATAGTTCTTTCCGGAAGTTTAATTTTTTGTTATTTATTTCATGCTTCGGCCCGGCATAGTTCCTATTTGCAATGCCTCCCCACGGGACAGAGTTAGACACCAGGGTCGTTTTTTACGTGGAGAAAAGGAACAAAAATAAAAATTGTCTCAGTCGTGAAGGATTTCTCCTCCACTGACAGAGAACAAGAAATTGAGGTAAATATCCAGATCCGCTAGTACAGAACACTGACCACTCTAATTTGTTTCTTTTTAGAGGTAATTGAGGTCGCTGACAACGAATCTGATAGTCAAACTTGGGGCAAATTTACCGTTTGCATGGTATTAACCCCGAACCCACGAACTACTTTCCACCATTTTGCAGCTTCCGTTTACGCTACGCGCACGCGCTGCAGCATGAACGACGGCTTGCTTCGCCTAGCAAACTGCCTTCTCACATGGCGTACCAATCAAAAATTACGGACTGACATCTTTTTAATGACTTACAGTTAAAGAAAAGTGTAGGGGACTAGGATATATAAATACCCCAATCCCGTTACAAAAGAATAATGAAACGAATGGGAATTGAAGGAAACAAAGACTCAAGTAATGGATAAGATAAACGTCGTTTATTTGCTGTTGAAAGAAATGAACATTTTAGTTATAACATGTCCGCGCGTATGTAACCAATGTCCGTTGCAGGACTGGTGTTGTAGCAAGAACAGGAAATGTGTTTTCATCTCAAGTTTGGGTCATTATTGTTTGTTCACGCGTGGGAATTGAAGTGAGTGTTGTAGTGGAAATGAGAATCCAGCGTGTAGGCAAGGAAGAGGATATTAGAGTTGTCATCAGTTAGTAGTCAGCTACGCGAAGATGTTCTTAGTGGCCAGTAGTAGATGGAGAGAGAAAGAGGGAGAATGTATACATACAGTCATTAGCTCGTGCCCCATACATAGTAGGAAGTGGGCGTGAGGTGCGCGTGTGCGCACGCCGAAACGGCGGCGGCTTGTTTGCCCAACCTCTCTAGTTGAGAGTTGGTCCTAAAAAGAGGATTAGAAACAACTTGTCTCCATGTTTTATACTCGCTTCTGGAGTGTCTTTTGCCCATGTGTATTTCCTTAGAAAGCGGAAGTGACGTCGTCCATGTGTGTGTTCGTGTTCGCGTGTGTGAGTCATGTGTATACGTAAGCGTGTGTGTATATATACGTGAATGTGAGTGTATGTACGCGCACGTGAATATGTGTACATGTGTGGACGTGGGCGCGTATGTTTGTGTGCGCGTATGTATATGACAGCTTGAAATATGAATGTGTGTTTTGTGTGAGACTTGAAAAAGGCTCGTACAAAAGTACAACAAATTGGGGGGCTTTTTTTTTGTCTCACATAGTTTTTAATGTGGTTTACAAAAACATAAGCACCAAACATCTTTATGTTTTACATTCTTTTTTTGCGGGGGGGGGGCGGATGTGATGTTGGGGCGCCCCAACATCACCCCCCCCCCCGCTCGCGCCCCCAATGTAAAATCTTCGGAAAATGTTAAATGATTTTCTAATTGGTAAATCTCGGTGCGTTACTTTTTGAAAATTCTGTTCCAGGTAATAAAAAAAAAACAGATAAATTACCCCCCCCCTACTCCAACTTGGAGTGCTTTCCTTTTCTTGTTTTATTTCTTTTTCAGCTAATTTTAAATTTTCCACCCAAAAAGTGCTATAATGTATTTTTGAAAATTAGAAAATTCTATGTCCTGGAAAAAAAAAAAAAAAAAAATCCCCTCCCCCAACGTAGTTTGCTTGGTGAAGCCGTCGTTTATGCTCCAGCGTGCATGCGCGTAGCGTAAACGGAAGCTGCAAAATGGTGGAAAGTAGTTCGTGGGTTCAGGGGTAAATACCATGCAAACGGCAAATTTGCCCCAAGTTTGACTATCTGATTCGTTGTCAGCGACCTCAATTACCTTAAAAAAAAAAATTAGAGTGGTCGGTGTTCTGTAGTAGCGGATCTGGATATTTACCGAAATTGAAGTGCAGCAATCTGAAGAACAGATACTACACTTTGATCTTGTCCCGAAGCTTAATATAATGATTTCTCCCCTAAATTTGGACAGCAGGTGCGTGAAATAAAATGGCTTCTCGAATTTCGGCAATTAAGAAGCACCGAAAAAGAAAAAAAAAAAACAAAAAAAAACGACCGTTTGGCGTTTCGTAATAGTGCATTTAGCTCGCCTTTATTTTCTCCGAACCTGTTTGCACGTCGCCATCTTAAATCCACCCGGCAAACGCGTCTCATTATAACTAAAATTAATTAATTAATTAATTAATAACTGTTCTTTTGTTGAAACCAATTTATCAAAGGTACGTAATACTTGAATTTAATTGTTTTTATTTTATTTTTTTGTTTTCCCCCTACAATGACACGTTTGAACCTTTAAGATTTCTTGTATTTGATTTTATATAGAAATTAATCAACGTCCCAAATTTGCATGTAGACGAATTATTTCTACTTTTAACTAGTACAATACACATGAAATAAAAATTGAAATGGCTTAAGATATCTCAATAATATCATACATAAAAAGAGTTTAATGAACTAAGAAAGAATCTTTGAAACATTTTTTAAATCCGATTAAAATTAAGGAAGTTATGATTTTTTTTGTGCCTTGCAGTCTCGCACGTTTGCTTATTTTTCCGGTAATTTAGCAGAGAAACCAACAAACAACTATACGAATATATATATATATATATATATATATATATATATATATATATATATATATATATATATATATATATATACACACAAGAAATAAATGTTACCGTAGCCAATAAAGAAGCAAGCCTCGTTTTGACTTCAAGGTTTACAGGTGCTTTGAGGTTTTTTTGTATTTTTTTTTTTTTACGAGAGTACTCAGCATAGTATAAACACTCCAACCTCCTCATGTTAAGAAAAGCCCCAACCTTGAAAGCCATTCTTAACATGGGGAGGTTGAGGCGGTTTATTGTATGCTGGGTACTCTCATAAAAAATACCCTCCCCCAAAATTCAAAACGAAGCATGCTTTTTCCAAAGATGTCGCAATTATTTATATATATTTTTTTCAAATCCGCTTGAAAAAACTGAATTCATTTAGGTTAAATAAAGAGCAATAAAAACTACGTGAAAAGCAAAACAAATGAACCAGGAATTGATATAAAGTTAACTTTTATTCACTACGATAACATTTAATTCTTGTATATTTTTTTTTTTTCATATAGTTTTTTGTTGGCTTCTCTGCTAAATACCCATTTTAGCCTATCATATGCTTTTCGTCACATTTTTTGCACCACTCTTTCAGTAAAAATGTTATATCTTTGTTAAAGAAACAAGATTAAGCAATGAAATTTACGATTTATGTGTGTTTTTGTGCAAGGTATCAGAATATGCCACTGAAAATCTCCAGAAATTAATGGTTTACAAATAATCATGCACATAAATATGCTGTAATTCCTTAAAACTGGCATTTATGCATTTAAAGAAAAAAGTTATTGAACTCAAAATTAAATTGTAATGCATTTTATTTACAAGCAGCTGAAATTTTAATCTTGAAGGTGTTTGTTTATTAATAAATAGATTGTTTAATAATAAATATATTGTTTAATAATAAATGTATCGTTTGTTTTGACAAGCTTCTGGGTTTGACCTTTACTCCTGATCTGAAATGGAACACGTACATCAAGTCTGTTGCCAAGGTCGCTGGAAAGATGGTGGGATCCTTCTACCGCTCCAGAAAATATCTCACTACTGATGCAATTCTCTATTTATATAAAAGCCAAGTACGTCCAAGGATGGAATACTGTTGCCATATCTGGGCAGGAGCTGCTAAAAACAGCCTATCCTGCCTTGACAAAGTACAAAATAGACTTTGTGGCTTAGTGGGGGATGCCCTTTTCTCTACCCTGCAACCTCTCTCCCACAGAAGAGACGTTGCAAGCCTATCCTTGTTTTATCGTTATTTCCATGGCAGGTGCTCATCTGAACTCCAATCTCTGGTCCCCCCTCGCCAATCTTTCACGAAAAACACCCGTCTAGCTGAATCCACTGTGAAAAATTTCCCCCACTCTATATCTGTGCCTAAATCAAAACGTGGATTCCATGAACAAAGCTTCTTTCTTAGAACTGCATGCCTGTGGAACTCTGTTCTGTCTGCCTGCTTCCCACTGGACTACAACTTGGATGTGTTCAAGTCCAACGTTAACAAATTCCTAATGAACCGCTCCCTTAAGTAAACACTTCATCAAATCTCCACACTAACATAATGTACTTGCAATAACCCTTATCCCTGAGTGGCTTCCTTGATAAGTGGTGATCACTGTAAAAAAAAAAATTAAAATAAAATAATAAATATATCGTTTAATAATAAATATATCGTTTAATAATAAATATATCGTTTATTAATAAATATATCGTTTAATAATAAATATATCGTTTATTAATAAATATATCGTTTAATAATAAATATATCGTTTATTAATAAATATATCGTTTAATAATAAATATATCGTTTATTAATAAATATATCGTTTAATAATAAATATATCGTTTATTAATAAATATATCGTTTAATAATAAATATATCGTTTATTAATAAATATATCGTTTATTAATAAATATATCGTTTAATAATAAATATATTGCAATATTCCTTTGTAGATAACCACCGTCCATTAAATTCCCCCATTTTACCACTTCTCCAAAATATAACTACCTTTTTAGGCAATTACGTGTGAACACCTTGAAAAAAATGAAAAAGAAAAATTATTTTTCATTTATGTAACACTAGCCAGAGTGCTTGGCATTGCTAGTGTGGGTTGAGCAAAAAAAAAAAAAAAGTGGTAGTAGGCAGACAGGCAGGCTTGAACCCGTACTGGGAAGGAGGAAAAGAAAGTGAAAAAAAAACAAAACATGACGCATTAGTTGTTGCACCCATTGCCAAAACGGAAGTGACGTAGATTTAAATTAAGGCTAGTCAATCAAAAAGAGGCAATAACTTTTGAAAATATCAGCGAAAAAAGTGACCCCTCCCCATAAAAAAAGTGGCCAAGTGAGGGTGAAAGAATTAATGTTTTTTGCCAATTTTTCAATATTTGTTGTCTGAAGGGTCGAGCTTTAAAATGATACTGATCTCGTGACAATCCGTCGCCTCTGTTGAAAGTTTTAGGCAGGCATACAAACATACATACATACACACTAATGGACAGGTGAGATTTATATAATAGATGATTCCTTTTTTCAGCCATTTTAGCGTTTTGGGACAGTTGACCATTTTTGTATAGGAAATAAATTATGTGTACTTTAAAGGAGGTCTTTGTGCAGTTATGAGAGGATGGGATGCTTGCCACTCTGACTTTGGGTTAATGGTAGGGCGAAGGGAAATTATGTGTGAACATCCTGAAGACTTGATAGAAACAAAACAAATACAATTTTTAAATTTAGAGTGGTGTTAGTTTCACATAAATTTTAATGTAAAATATGATATCATTTTTAGGCCATTCTAGCGTTTTAGGATAGGTAAGCAATTTATTTTTTTTCATGTGACATGAATCCGGTGCATTTTTTAAGGGGGAATCACTTTTGTTTTCTAGACTCTTATGTGCAGCTTACAGAGGAATTTTATTTGGTGGGGAGTGTTTCACTCAGACTTAGTGTTATTGTTAGGGTTAAAGATGATTTTAGGAAGAGGCTTGCTACTCATACCTAGGATTAGCCATGGGATTAAAGAGTTTTTTTTTATTATAAAGAGGGTGTTTGACACTCATCATTTTCAGCAACGGACCTGAATGAGAATCACCTTTCTATAATGTATTACATGTCCACTAAATAATAATCTACTAAAAAAATTGCAAAAAAAGAAAAGTTCTTTTAAGAGGTGAAGCTGTTTATTCCGAAAGCAGTTCTTAACATGGGGAGGTTGTGGGTGTTTATTCCGAAAGCCATTCTTAACATGGAGAGGTTGTGGGTGTTTATTCCGAAAGCCATTCTTAACATGGAGAGGTTGTGGGTGTTTATTCCGAAAGGCATTCTTAACATGGAGAGGTTGTGGGTGTTTATTCCGAAAGCAGTTCTTAACATGGGGAGGTTGTGGGTGTTTATTCCGAAAGCCATTCTTAACATGGAGAGGTTGTGGGTGTTTATTCCGAAAGCCATTCTTAACATGGAGAGGTTGTGGGTGTTTATTCCGAAAGGCATTCTTAACATGGAGAGGTTGTGGGTGTTTATTCCGAAAGCCATTCTTAACATGGAGAGGTTGTGGGTGTTTATTCCGAAAGCCATTCTTAACATGGAGAGGTTGTGGGTGTTTATTCCGAAAGCAGTTCTTAACATGGGGAGGTTGTGGGTGTTTATTCCGAAAGCCATTCTTAACATGGAGAGGTTGTGGGTGTTTATTCCGAAAGCCATTCTTAACATGGAGAGGTTGTGGGTGTTTATTCCGAAAGGCATTCTTAACATGGAGAGGTTGTGGGTGTTTATTCCGAAAGCCATTCTTAACATGGAGAGGTTGTGGGTGTTTATTCCGAAAGCCATTCTTAACATGGAGAGGTTGTGGGTGTTTATTCCGAAAGCAGTTCTTAACATGGGGAGGTTGTGGGTGTTTATTCCGAAAGCCATTCTTAACATGGAGAGGTTGTGGGTGTTTATTCCGAAAGCCATTCTTAACATGGAGAGGTTGTGGGTGTTTATTCCGAAAGGCATTCTTAACATGGAGAGGTTGTGGGTGTTTATTCCGAAAGCCATTCTTAACATGGAGAGGTTGTGGGTGTTTATTCCGAAAGCAGTTCTTAACATGGGGAGGTTGTGGGTGTTTATTCCGAAAGCCATTCTTAACATGGAGAGGTTGTGGGTGTTTATTCCGAAAGGCATTCTTAACATGGAGAGGTTGTGGGTGTTTATTCCGAAAGCAGTTCTTAACATGGGGAGGTTGTGGGTGTTTATTCCGAAAGCCATTCTTAACATGGAGAGGTTGTGGGTGTTTATTCCGAAAGCCATTCTTAACATGGAGAGGTTGTGGGTGTTTATTCCGAAAGGCATTCTTAACATGGAGAGGTTGTGGGTGTTTATTCCGAAAGCCATTCTTAACATGGAGAGGTTGTGGGTGTTTATTCCGAAAGCCATTCTTAACATGGAGAGGTTGTGGGTGTTTATTCCGAAAGCAGTTCTTAACATGGGGAGGTTGTGGGTGTTTATTCCGAAAGCCATTCTTAACATGGAGAGGTTGTGGGTGTTTATTCCGAAAGCCATTCTTAACATGGAGAGGTTGTGGGTGTTTATTCCGAAAGGCATTCTTAACATGGAGAGGTTGTGGGTGTTTATTCCGAAAGCCATTCTTAACATGGAGAGGTTGTGGGTGTTTATTCCGAAAGCCATTCTTAACATGGAGAGGTTGTGGGTGTTTATTCCGAAAGCAGTTCTTAACATGGGGAGGTTGTGGGTGTTTATTCCGAAAGCCATTCTTAACATGGAGAGGTTGTGGGTGTTTATTCCGAAAGCCATTCTTAACATGGAGAGGTTGTGGGTGTTTATTCCGAAAGGCATTCTTAACATGGAGAGGTTGTGGGTGTTTATTCCGAAAGGCATTCTTAACATGGAGAGGTTGTGGGTGTTTATTCCGAAAGCAGTTCTTAACATGGGGAGGTTGTGGGTGTTTATTCCGAAAGCCATTCTTAACATGGAGAGGTTGTGGGTGTTTATTCCGAAAGGCATTCTTAACATGGAGAGGTTGTGGGTGTTTATTCCGAAAGCAGTTCTTAACATGGGGAGGTTGTGGGTGTTTATTCCGAAAGCCATTCTTAACATGGAGAGGTTGTGGGTGTTTATTCCGAAAGGCATTCTTAACATGGAGAGGTTGTGGGTGTTTATTCCGAAAGCCATTCTTAACATGGAGAGGTTGTGGGTGTTTATTCCGAAAGCAGTTCTTAACATAGAGAGGTTGTGGGTGTTTATTCCGAAAGGCATTCTTAACATGGAGAGGTTGTGGGTGTTTATTCCGAAAGCCATTCTTAACATGGAGAGGTTGTGGGTGTTTATTCCGAAAGCCATTCTTAACATGGAGAGGTTGTGGGTGTTTATTCCGAAAGCAGTTCTTAACATGGAGAGGTTGTGGGTGTTTATTCCGAAAGCCATTCTTAACATGGAGAGGTTGTGGGTGTTTATTCCGAAAGCCATTCTTAACATGGAGAGGTTGTGGGTGTTTATTCCGAAAGCAGTTCTTAACATGGAGAGGTTGTGGGTGTTTATTCCGAAAGGCATTCTTAACATGGAGAGGTTGTGGGTGTTTATTCCGAAAGCCATTCTTAACATGGAGAGGTTGTGGGTGTTTATTCCGAAAGCCATTCTTAACATGGAGAGGTTGTGGGTGTTTATTCCGAAAGCCATTCTTAACATGGAGAGGTTGTGGGTGTTTATTCCGAAAGCCATTCTTAACATGGAGAGGTTGTGGGTGTTTATTCCGAAAGCAGTTCTTAACATGGAGAGGTTGTGGGTGTTTATTCCGAAAGCCATTCTTAACATGGAGAGGTTGTGGGTGTTTATTCCGAAAACAGTTCTTAACATGGAGAGGTTGTGGGTGTTTATTCCGAAAGCCATTCTTAACATGGAGAGGTTGTGGGTGTTTATTCCGAAAGCCATTCTTAACATGGAGAGGTTGTGGGTGTTTATTCCGAAAGCCATTCTTAACATGGAGAGGTTGTGGGTGTTTATTCCGAAAGCAGTCCTTAACATGGGGAGGTTGTGGGTGTTTATTCCGAAAGGCATTCTTAACATGGAGAGGTTGTGGGTGTTTATTCCGAAAGGCATTCTTAACATGGAGAGGTTGTGGGTGTTTATTCCGAAAGGCATTCTTAACATGGAGAGGTTGTGGGTGTTTATTCCGAAAGGCATTCTTAACATGGAGAGGTTGTGGGTGTTTATTCCGAAAGCAGTTCTTAACATGGGGAGGTTGTGGGTGTTTATTCCGAAAGCCATTCTTAACATGGAGAGGTTGTGGGTGTTTATTCCGAAAGCAGTTCTTAACATGGAGAGGTTGTGGGTGTTTATTCCGAAAGCAGTTCTTAACATGGAGAGGTTGTGGGTGTTTATTCCGAAAGCCATTCTTAACATGGAGAGGTTGTGGGTGTTTATTCCGAAAGCCATTCTTAACATGGAGAGGTTGTGGGTGTTTATTCCGAAAGCAGTTCTTAACATGGAGAGGTTGTGGGTGTTTATTCCGAAAGCAGTTCTTAACATGGGGAGGTTGTGGGTGTTTATTCCGAAAGCCATTCTTAACATGGAGAGGTTGTGGGTGTTTATTCCGAAAGCCATTCTTAACATGGAGAGGTTGTGGGTGTTTATTCCGAAAGCAGTTCTTAACATGGAGAGGTTGTGGGTGTTTATTCCGAAAGCAGTTCTTAACATGGAGAGGTTGTGGGTGTTTATTCCGAAAGCCATTCTGAACATGGAGAGGTTGTGGGTGTTTATTCCGAAAGCCATTCTTAACATGGAGAGGTTGTGGGTGTTTATTCCGAAAGCCATTCTTAACATGGAGAGGTTGTGGGTGTTTATTCCGAAAGCCATTCTTAACATGGAGAGGTTGTGGGTGTTTATTCCGAAAGCCATTCTTAACATGGAGAGGTTGTGGGTGTTTATTCCGAAAGCCATTCTTAACATGGAGAGGTTGTGGGTGTTTATTCCGAAAGCCATTCTTAACATGGAGAGGTTGTGGGTGTTTATTCCGAAAGCCATTCTTAACATGGAGAGGTTGTGGGTGTTTATTCCGAAAGCAGTTCTTAACATGGAGAGGTTGTGGGTGTTTATTCCGAAAGCCATTCTTAACATGGAGAGGTTGTGGGTGTTTATTCCGAAAGTAGTTCTTAACATGGGGAGGTTGTGGGTGTTTATTCCGAAAGGCATTCTTAACATGGAGAGGTTGTGGGTGTTTATTCCGAAAGCCATTCTTAACATGGAGAGGCTGTGGGTGTTTATTCCGAAAGGCATTCTTAACATGGAGAGGTTGTGGGTGTTTATTCCGAAAGCAGTTCTTAACATGGGGAGGTTGTGGGTGTTTATTCCGAAAGGCATTCTTAACATGGAGAGGTTGTGGGTGTTTATTCCGAAAGCCATTCTTAACATGGAGAGGTTGTGGGTGTTTATTCCGAAAGCAGTTCTTAACATGGAGAGGTTGTGGGTGTTTATTCCGAAAGCCATTCTTAACATGGAGAGGTTGTGGGTGTTTATTCCGAAAGCCATTCTTAACATGGAGAGGTTGTGGGTGTTTATTCCGAAAGCAGTTCTTAACATGGAGAGGTTGTGGGTGTTTATTCCGAAAGCAGTTCTTAACATGGGGAGGTTGTGGGTGTTTATTCCGAAAGCCATTCTTAACATGGAGAGGTTGTGGGTGTTTATTCCGAAAGCCATTCTGAACATGGAGAGGTTGTGGGTGTTTATTCCGAAAGCCATTCTTAACATGGAGAGGTTGTGGGTGTTTATTCCGAAAGCAGTTCTTAACATGGAGAGGTTGTGGGTGTTTATTCCGAAAGCCATTCTTAACATGGAGAGGTTGTGGGTGTTTATTCCGAAAGCCATTCTTAACATGGAGAGGTTGTGGGTGTTTATTCCGAAAGCAGTTCTTAACATGGAGAGGTTGTGGGTGTTTATTCCGAAAGCCATTCTTAACATGGAGAGGTTGTGGGTGTTTATTCCGAAAGCCATTCTTAACATGGAGAGGTTGTGGGTGTTTATTCCGAAAGCCATTCTTAACATGGAGAGGTTGTGGGTGTTTATTCCGAAAGCCATTCTTAACATGGAGAGGTTGTGGGTGTTTATTCCGAAAGCCATTCTTAACATGGAGAGGTTGTGGGTGTTTATTCCGAAAGCCATTCTTAACATGGAGAGGTTGTGGGTGTTTATTCCGAAAGCCATTCTTAACATGGAGAGGTTGTGGGTGTTTATTCCGAAAGCAGTTCTTAACATGGAGAGGTTGTGGGTGTTTATTCCGAAAGCCATTCTTAACATGGAGAGGTTGTGGGTGTTTATTCCGAAAGCAGTTCTTAACATGGGGAGGTTGTGGGTGTTTATTCCGAAAGGCATTCTTAACATGGAGAGGTTGTGGGTGTTTATTCCGAAAGCCATTCTTAACATGGAGAGGTTGTGGGTGTTTATTCCGAAAGCCATTCTTAACATGGAGAGGTTGTGGGTGTTTATTCCGAAAGCCATTCTTAACATGGAGAGGTTGTGGGTGTTTATTCCGAAAGCAGTTCTTAACATGGAGAGGTTGTGGGTGTTTATTCCGAAAGCCATTCTTAACATGGAGAGGTTGTGGGTGTTTATTCCGAAAGCAGTTCTTAACATGGGGAGGTTGTGGGTGTTTATTCCGAAAGGCATTCTTAACATGGAGAGGTTGTGGGTGTTTATTCCGAAAGCCATTCTTAACATGGAGAGGTTGTGGGTGTTTATTCCGAAAGCCATTCTTAACATGGAGAGGTTGTGGGTGTTTATTCCGAAAGCCATTCTTAACATGGAGAGGTTGTGGGTGTTTATTCCGAAAGCAGTTCTTAACATGGAGAGGTTGTGGGTGTTTATTCCGAAAGCCATTCTTAACATGGAGAGGTTGTGGGTGTTTATTCCGAAAGCAGTTCTTAACATGGGGAGGTTGTGGGTGTTTATTCCGAAAGGCATTCTTAACATGGAGAGGTTGTGGGTGTTTATTCCGAAAGCCATTCTTAACATGGAGAGGTTGTGGGTGTTTATTCCGAAAGCAGTTCTTAACATGGGGAGGTTGTGGGTGTTTATTCCGAAAGCCATTCTTAACATGGAGAGGTTGTGGGTGTTTATTCCGAAAGCCATTCTTAACATGGAGAGGTTGTGGGTGTTTATTCCGAAAGCCATTCTTAACATGGAGAGGTTGTGGGTGTTTATTCCGAAAGCCATACTTAACATGGAGAGGTTGTGGGTGTTTATTCTGAAAGCAGTTCTTAACATGGGGAGGTTGTGGGTGTTTATTCCGAAAGCCATTCTTAACATGGAGAGGTTGTGGGTGTTTATTCCGAAAGCCATTCTTAACATGGGGAGGTTGTGGGTGTTTATTCCGAAAGGCATTCTTAACATGGAGAGGTTGTGGGTGTTTATTCCGAAAGCCATTCTTAACATGGAGAGGTTGTGGGTGTTTATTCCGAAAGCAGTTCTTAACATGGAGAGGTTGTGGGTGTTTATTCCGAAAGCCATTCTTAACATGGAGAGGTTGTGGGTGTTTATTCCGAAAGCAGTTCTTAACATGGAGAGGTTGTGGGTGTTTATTCCGAAAGCAGTTCTTAACATGGGGAGGTTGTGGGTGTTTATTCCGAAAGCCATTCTTAACATGGAGAGGTTGTGGGTGTTTATTCCGAAAGCAGTTCTTAACATGGGGAGGTTGTGGGTGTTTATTCCGAAAGGCATTCTTAACATGGAGAGGTTGTGGGTGTTTATTCCGAAAGCCATTCTTAACATGGAGAGGTTGTGGGTGTTTATTCCGAAAGCAGTTCTTAACATGGGGAGGTTGTGGGTGTTTATTCCGAAAGCCATTCTTAACATGGAGAGGTTGTGGGTGTTTATTCCGAAAGCCATTCTTAACATGGAGAGGTTGTGGGTGTTTATTCCGAAAGCCATTCTTAACATGGAGAGGTTGTGGGTGTTTATTCC